>NC_134485.1:14296610-14486610 GCF_040206685.1 Ascaphus truei | reverse complement strand
CTGCACTTGGGAGCCTTGGACCTTACTGCACTGAAACGGTTAATGCACAAATATCTCTTTGAATTATTCTAATTTTCCATCCCTTTACTATCCCCAATCCCTTTACTAAGGTGTCATAAGAGTCACTGTCTGAAATACTACCATCTGCATGGGACCTTCCATAGCACAGAGAACCTACAGTATGCTTTAAAACAAGAAGACTATGGGGAAGTTGTGTGCTTACAAAACGAATATAATGGATACATATTTTAAGGACGTCTGTCATTGTCCTTACCTACTGAGCTGTGGAACTGACATCGCTAAGAAATCACACAGACCTGCAAATTAAAGTCAACTCCACTATAAAACCTGCATAGATTTACTGTTTTAGCGTTGCATATTTTCTTTTACCCGGTCGTTCTTAGCAACAGGATCAAGCTACTTTGCTTAGATTTTTTTTCACGTGTGTGCATTTACTGATAGTTTGGGAAATGTCCATTGGAGGAATTAGAGAATACTTAACTTGGAAACCAACAAATAACCAAGAAATATAAGTGTGTCAAAGCAAAAAGTTCCTTTGGCTTCGGGTCATACTGTACAACCCCTAGGAAGGTAAAGACATTTTACCTACTGTAAATACATTTCCATGAGCTGGATCCGTTCAAAAACCATTTGGTCAAAATGTTAAGTAAAGAAGAGGCAGGTAGTAAATTCCTGTTGATGTTCTGCATGCGCAGCCAAGGTGGAGAATTAAAAGGAGTGAAGAGCACCCAGTGGAGCTATGTGTTTGTAATGTAGACTGTAAATCCATGTACAGTAGTATGTTCGGGAGAAAGAATGAGAATTGAGGATCTGGAGAAAGCGGAGGGTGGGGGGGGGAGGGGTCAATTTCCCTGACCTCGGATACACAAAAAAATCTGCTTGTGACTCGAGGCATCCGGAAACCTTTTTTTTTTGTGAGCAGATGGCTTGAGAATAGAACTAATAAACAAACGAAGAGTATGTACAGTACTACAAATAACAGCAAATGTGAGTCACGATCTATAGCGTGAAGCAGGATATCAAGCCTGGCAACATCTTGCATGGCAATGGACTGATATTTGGTTGTTATACTGTTTTTAACATAAAGAATAGACACTTATGAAATGAGTCATCCAATTGCTTGCCCTGCACAGCCTAAATAATGCGGCAGGCGGGGGACGAAGATGAACAGGGACGATCGAAGGGGAAGTTTAGAAGTGTGTAAATAAATCTGGGTGGCTCTTTGACCTCATAAAGACCAGTTGGATACAGCAGTGATATATTATTACCAATGCAACCAAATGGGATAATGGTCAAAGTATGAAGTCAGTTTCTGAAGATGTTACAGACGTTGCCCCCCCCTCCCCCCACCACCACCCATCCCCCCACCCCCCCCGTACCAAGGTTTCTGGAAATTGGTCTCTAAAATGGAAGAGTGAAACTGGCATTAAATTTGCGAAATCTGTTTTGGGGGAGTTACTGTACATACCCTCGGCCTCTAGCCCAATGAGTCCCTTACAACTTAATTGTGGTGCCTGAGTTACAGGGAGATAAAGTGATTAGCACTAGGTAACAAGGAGAGCGATAAGGGGGTGAGAGTGGGGATCCGTAATGATTGCATTGTAAAGGGCCTGGGAAAAGGGAGGCATCAAGTAATATTGGTATAATGGCAAATGATGCCGGAGCAGTGGCAGATTCCCCATTAGACCCAGGCCTAGAGGGGCAATTTTTTGGGCTCTCGGGCCTTTGGGGCCTGATGGGAAGTCACTAACATATGCTGAAAGCCTCCTTACCTGCCGCCCTTCTCCTCCTTTCGATTCGCCGCGTCACCAACGTGGCGTCACACAGCATCTCGTTGCCATGGCAACGTGACGTCGCGGCGTCAAATGCTGTTGCGTTACCATGGCAATCAGGCGCCATGCAACGCCACGTTGGTGACGTCCACGGCGTCATTTGACGATGCGAATCGGGAGGCGGAAGGCAGAAAGGAGGCGGCCGGGATATGTAAGTGCCTAGGGGCGGCGGATTTCCAAATCCGCCGCTGTGTAGGAGGCAACTTGGTAATCAACTAAGTAACAAGGATTGCGGGCATTTGGCTGGAGAAGAAACGCTCTTGATCCTTGCAGTTGCACATCATGCAGCCTGATTATGAACAGAAAGCCATTAATGACGTTAGTGGGGGTTATTTATTAGTCTTATGGTTGCCAAACGGATGTACTGTCAAGAAAATAGCACAGATGGAACACTTTGATGAATGGCCCCATATGCGTCACGATAACTGTGAGATTAATTTAATGTGAGAGAGGCATGAAGAAGGGGCGGCTCCGTGAGTTAGGGCACCAACTCTGTAAACAATGACACTGAGTGTGAAGCAGGGGAATCTGGTTTAATTCCCGAAGTCAGCTCCTTGTGACCTTGGGTCAGTCACCTTATCTCCATGTGCCTCAGGCACCAACAACATAGAGTGTAAGCTCCACAGGGCAGGGACTGTGCCTGTAACATTCCTCTGTGCTGCGTACTGCGCGCTGTAAGTGTGACGCGCTTTGAGTCCTACTGGGAGAAAAGTGCCATATGAAATAAAGTTATTATTATTAAAGTTATTGTCTCTTAGTATCAGTGTGTGAAGATCTTTTTCACATATGCATCGCCATGGGACTGTAATTTGGGGGGGCTCAGAGGAAGCAGGTCGGAATTAGTTAAGTAATGCACATTTACAATGATAGGTATCCAGTTCTCCCTCCGCTGAACCGCGGCACCGTAGATTTATTACAGTTTATAGGAAGCCAAGTAGATGTAGGAGTGAAACACAAAAAAGACAACAGCGCAAACGCACATTGTGAAGTTTGTAAAAATATATAAGTGTATATTATTAGGGTATTATATCTGCGTACATCAGATTAGTTGGTTTACAGCATTTCATGTACAATACATGAGTTACCAGTCGTCGCACTGCCACCACCAGACATCGGGAGTTCCCCTTCACAGCCTCCAAGACAGGCTGCCACGATAATGATATGGAGCCTCCACTCCGGTACTGTATACGGCTCGATGTCCTTTGCCGATCACTGCCGTCGATACCGCTCACTCCTCAGACCTGCCGCCGCCTGCAACTGCTTCCAGCACCTCAGATCACTGAGTTGGTTAGTCACGTGTCCCGCGGGGTTTTTCGACCGGCCGTAAAGGGAGGCTTAGCGTAAAGCGAGATGTTGTCGTCACTCCAGCATGCCGAGTGCAGCTGATATAGTGAGCGGTATCGACGGCAGTGATCGGCAAAGGACATCGAGCCGTATACAGTACCGGAGTGGAGGCTCCATATCATTATCGTGGCAGCCTGTCTTGGAGGCTGTGAAGGGGAACTCCCGATGTCTGGTGGTGGCAGTGCGACGACTGGTAACTCATGTATTGTACTTGAAATGCTGTAAATCAACTAATCTGATGTACGCAGATATAATACCCTAATAATATACACTTATATATTTTTACAAACTTCACAATGTGCGTTTGCGCTGTTGTCTTTTTTGTGTTTCAGTTGCCATAGGGATTCCATGTCCCTATCAATATAGCTGCAGACTACTGTTAATCGATTTAGAGGTTGTACATTTTTATATTTTACACAAAGGTGGTGAAGTGTATAACAATAGAAATAGTAATTTGCGCACTTTATTTGTTTTGTTTTTCTTTAGATGTAGGAGTGAGATCGTTGTGCTCACACATTGGGAGGTAATCAGCGTTATAAGGCTTCTCCACCAGTGAAGGGATTCAGATGTGTTTCATACAGGTTTTAAATCAAACCAAGGCGCAGATGCTGAAATAAATGGCTCACTGCAGCGGTCCTGCATCCACTTCTGTTTGTTTTTTGGTTTCGCTGTATGTGATTAGCTTTAATGAGAAATAATTACCTAAGCTGCCGATCGATCCATTCTCCTGTGATCTATCGGCAGGGCCGGCGTGATGGCGGTGCCAGCGGTGTGACTGCACCCAGTGGCGGATTTCAAAATTTGCCGACCCTAGGCACTTGCCTGTGTGGCCGCCTCCTCTCTGCCACCCTCCTGCTCCTTTGGAATCCCGCGACCAACGTGACGTCGCACGGTGGCGCGTTGCCATGGAAACGCGACGCCGTGACGTCATTTGATGTTGCGACGTCCCGTTGCCGTGTGACATCGCGGTGGGGGCGACCGCATTGTTATTTGATGCCTGGATTCCAAAGGAGCAGGAGGGCGGCAGGAAGGAGGCGGCGGACACAGCCATGTATCGTCCCATTAGGTCCGAGAGGTGTGACAGTGCGGCAAAATTATATGGGGGCGGAAATTTTTGTCACCCCCAAATTTTGCCGCTTGAAGCCCGAGCCTAATGGGAAATCTGACACTGACTGCACCTGGCCCCACATTCTTCCCCGGCCTAACGCCCATAATCACAATACTGTAAGTGCCGCCACCTCCTCCTGCTACCACACGACGATGCAACATTGTGTGGCACAAGGAGGTTGTTGCATGCACAACTGCGAGCATACACTGTGTACCGGACCCGCAATACTCCAAGTCTGTCCTGTCGATTGGCCAATATTCTACTGTGTGGGGCTATCGAAATGGCCGCCTTCTGTGCGGCAGTCTGTGACATGCTGCAGCTACAATGTAACATTATATTACTAAGTGTAACACATTATTGTTAGAGTTTTCAGCTTGGTAATAGACAGTCTTCTGCTGGAAAAACGGCAACAGACCTGTTTATGATACTTTGTTGCCAAAGGGAAGAGCTAAAAAAAAATTGTGCGTGTGAGAGCCTGTTTCAAAAGAGTTAATTGTTTTTTTTAAATGGTTGTTATAGAAACAAAAAGATGATCAGTACGAACTGATTTATTGAAGGGAAAAAAACATCTACGATTTGGGATGTTTTGCTGGGATGTTTCTCCTGACCTTCGTATTAGTTTTGATCACTTTGCATTTAGCACTTATTTTGCACTAGCACTACGAATTCGCTGAGTTCCATTAAGGAAAGCCCAGTTACAGCCCTTCTATGTTGTAATAACAGTCTAACTGGCTTTCCTGAACAAATCTAACAATGCTAATAGCAAAGGGGTGTCTGCTTTAATTTGGGGGGCAAATTAGTTACAAGTCGGATTTCTTAGGGGCAGCTGAATGGGGAAGTGTTTGTCAATCAAGTGTTTTCTTTCTCTTTATCCCACCCTGTCCTTATCAGAGATCCAATAAATATAAGGGGAGGTGGGGACGGGGGACTCTGGTTATACACACACTGGCTGATCACACAGTGACATCACACAGTGACATCACACAGTGACATCACACAGTGACATCACACAAAGGGAACAGCCAGAAGAAATCAAACTTTAAAATCTACACTAAAGATACTTCTAGGTGTCAGATCCGGGTAAAGAGGGTATCAATTAACCAGATTTGACCCCGTAGACATGTCACCGAGATTAGGTCACGTTGGTTCTGTAAAGGGATTGCCCCTTTAAACCGAGTTCCAGTCTCTGTGTCTTTGTGCCTCAGGTACAGCCAATCAGAAGGCAAGTAATGTGATGCGGGGCGATCTTGGGACCTGTACTGCTCTATTACACATGGGTCTGCATACCATGGGGGAGCTGTCTTCATACACTGCCAACGAAGTGTGTGTCCGCTCCGGCATTGAAATGGTTACATGGATGTACTTCCAGCTACAAACTGTCAAAAGTAGTTCAGCGCATTACTAATTGCTCTGCATTGTGCTGCAGTTCAGCGCTGACGGGGTCAACGTTAGAACCACACTGAAAACAATGAAGTATGGTTTTAATAATTGATATCCGCTTTACAGCCGTCCGGCTTCCTGCGTACCATTAGTGCGAAGATTTTACTTAAAGAAATCACGCTGCCCCCAATGAAATGCATCAAAGGGCAGAGCAACCACATGCAAATAATTGGGAGAGAGGTTTCTGCGCTGTAAATGGCTTTTAGCCGCCCCATCTTTTATTCAGCGTTTTATTTCCCATGATTGCGAGATGCTGCATGTGCCTGAGCAAACGCCACTTCTTACCAATCTGATGCGTGGAGCAGTCTCACTGCAGGACGAGGTTTCCTCTGTTATCTTAGCCCCGATATTGTTATATTTGTAATAAATATGAATATTTATATATGTGTGTGGATAGACAGACAGACAGACAGACAGAGATAGATAGATAGATAGATAGATAGATAGATAGATAGATAGATAGATAGATAGATAGATAGATCAGAAACAGGGCACTCACAGAAAAAATGGAATAGGGGTAAAGAGAGGGTGCATATTGTCCAAAGAGTACACAAAGCAAAACAGGACAGGCACTCCTATGATCAAAATAGTGAGAGTTATTAGCTCAATGTTTTCGGTCCCCACTGGAACCTTTCCCCAGTGCTGCTCCTGTGAACAGTTCCTGTTCTTGAGAAGGTTCCAGTGGGGACCAAAACGTTGGGCTAATAAATTTCACTATTTTGTACATAGGAGTGCCTGTCCTGTTTTGAGATATATATATATATATATATATATATATATGTCATCACGCAGAGTCTTGTGTGGTCTTACCAGACTCAGAGCACGTTTTGAGACCACGAGGACTTCTGCGTTACCTCCCTGCAGCAGCACTCCGGCTGCTCGGCTTTCATTCCGGATAGAGTGCCCAGCTGATCGGACACACAAACCCACGCTGTGGGAGTTTCTCTGAGGATCGCATCTTTGGAAGCGGACATGCTGGCAGTGATATAATTGATTCACAAACGCTATTTTAACAGTTTCCCCCCCTTCTCTCCCCTTTCCCATTTATTAAATACTTTTATACACTATGGGGCGTGTGCTTTCTGCTCTTCTCTTTCCCTAGGTCTAAATTGGATGTGGGTTATCCTGGGAAAGCTGCCTGGACCCTATAGTTCTATTACATTGTTTGCTGATTCTTGAAAATTGGATTTCTCTCACTGGGACTGGTTTATTTGTGTTTTGTGTTGTGTTTGTTTTGTGAGTCCATTGTTCTACATTTTGCACACTAATAGAGTGGTCCCTATACATCTTGAAGACTGTAAGCTCCTCGGGGCAGGGACTCCTCTTCGTTAATGTTACGTTTATGTCTAAAGCACTTATTCCCATGATCTGTTATTTATATTATCTGTTATTTATTTGATTACCACGTGTATTACTGCTGTGAAGCGCTATGTACATTAATGGCGCTATATAAATAAAGACATACAATACAATACAATCTTACACTGATCACTGGTATATATATATATATATATATATATATATATATATATATATATATATATATATATATATATCACTGTGTGCTCGGTTGTTTAAGAGGTTTCTTTACCCTTTCTTTTGGGATTTTGTGTGTGTTCATTTCGAGTGTAACGTGTGTCTGAGGTCACTGTCTGGAGGCAGCCGTAACGATCATACACCAGTAAGCCTAGTCCCAAGGTTCCAGCGATGTATTACTCAAACTGCAGTGATATTAACCCATGGGTGGCAGTGTTATTGGAGACTGTGATACCTTGCAATGCAGAGTTTGTCATACAGTAGACTGAATGATAGAATACAGACATACCCCGCATTAACGTACGCAATGGGACCGGAGCATGTATGTAAAGTGAAAATGTACTGTACTTAAAGTGAAGCACTATCTTTTTCCACTTATCGATGCATGTACTGTACAGCAATCATCATATAAGTGCATAACTGATGTAAATAATGCATTTGTAACAGGCTCTATAGTCTCCCCGCTTGCGCACAGCTTCGGTACAGGTAGGGAGCCGGTATTGCTGTTCAGGACGTGCTGACAGGCGCATGCGTGAGCTGCCGTTTGCCTATTGGACGATATGTGCTTACTCGCGAGTGTACTTAAAGTGAGTGTCCTTAAAGCGGGGTATGTCTGTACAGAGCCTTGGAAACACCCCTTCTTCAGGAATGCAGTGCACATAGGAAAAAGCAAACTATTGGCAGGAATCATTTTGAAGTCTGCATTAATTAATTACTGTATTTCCACACAGCCCAATAATTTATATTACCTACTAATATATCGTGCTGTTTTATTCTTGACTTGTCTAAGGCCGAGTGTTAAAAAATAGCCGTAAGCCCTTTAAATGTTTAAATGTTAAAGTCCACTTGGTAAGATTTCCTGGCTAAAAAGGCAAATCAGCTTTTGGAAATATTTAAACCCAGTGCCTCGGAATGAGTAGGGGCTGGTGAGATTGTTAGAGCCCTCAAGCAAATTCTTCCGTCCTAGCCTATACCTCTTAGGTCCAGATTCACTATAGGATTCTAAGCTTTAGGACACCGGTACTGCCATTCATTTAAAGTGTTGCAGCCTTTAGTGAATGTGCGCCTTAGGGTCATGTATTGATACCTTAAAGGCTCTTTGCCTTGGGGGAAAAAATCCTATATGCAGTAGGTTTGAAGCAGGGATTCTCCTGAGCTTTACTGCATTGATTTAATGGATTGATACCTTAAAACTGCAACATCGTCCCTTGCAGTGTCTAATTGGCCTGTGTGACCTTTAAACAGGACTGAGATAACCGGCATCACCTTCCGATGTAAGTATCAGTTCAACTCCGGAGACCCCCTGCTTCCATTTTTTTTTAAGGCTCTCAGGCCCATATTCACTAAATGGGTACAGCGCTTTAAATGAATGGGCGTAAATGCGTGCTAAAGCTTAGATCCCCATAGTGAATCTGGTCCTAAGAGATGGATATGAGTGTTAGTTTTACTACACATACCCTGTTATAGTACCTCTCTCATATAGCACCATGTGTGTTTATTTGCCACATGTAAAAGCTGTATAACACAGATTCTCTGGGTACCTGTTTGGCACAAGACACATTTATTTTAAATCAGTAAATCAGTATCTTTGCCTCTAAAGTCCGAAAACAAAAATAGCAGCTTGTAAACTGATCCTCATAAGGAAGCAATGGGAAAGGCCAGCGCTGATTGTGATTGTTTCAGCATTTTGGATTGATTCTTCATGAGCTCGATACACAAGTGTGCAAAGATACTGAAATCCCAAGAGACATGGGAACGGGGTGTTGATATCCCCTATCTGCTGTGTCAGCTGAAGGTAACATGAAGCAGCTCAGGTTTCATAAAGCTACAACGTATCACTTGTTCCCACATTGGAGATGCCTTCAGTAGCGCTCCTACCCCTTGGTGCTGACTATGCCTCATAAGCTTTGTCACAATGCAACAGTGCTTCTCACTGTCTGAGACTCCTCAGTTTACCATTTCTCACTAAAAAGACAGCTATTACAAAGCAGACTTGTGCAATGTATTACTTTTACAGTAACTCTATTAGTATAATGACAGTGTTCATAAATTTAATTGCAAATTCCTGTTTTTCTGTAATTTTAAACGTAATGCAAAATCTTTCATCAACAATACACTGAATTTAAATGGTGGAACAGAATTTGTTTTGCCACAGGAAACTCATCTAGGGTAACCCTACACACTCTCTCAATATACACCAAAGACGCTTCCCTGGGCTGTACAAAATCCCAATTATTTGAATGGAGCTCATCTCTTCAGCACTGGGAAACAGCATCACAGCAAATTGAGTAGGGACTATACTTTGAGCCCAAGACTGGAAAGAATGTGATGCACTGTTGCAGCATCACACAAAGTTTTTAGAAAGGACACAAACATCAACGAAAGAATCCCCTATAATAAAAAAGACGTGTGGATAATTATTCCACCTTGTCCTCGGACCGCAGTTCTTCTATTTCATCATTCCCTAGAAATGAAACACCTATTGATATTATTCTTTTTATCTAGGGTTTTTTGTGCTAATCCCGTTTAAGGGAGAGAGAGAGAAACGTATTTTCTTATATACCCCAATACAAAGGAACCTATTGTCCACAAGATGAGACAAATAATACATGGGAAATGATACCTGGAAAGATATGCGACTAAACCATTGAAATATTTTTTGCTTATTTTCTATTGGCATATTTCCCAGGTATACTCCTAGGCAGGGGCAGAGCAAGGCGAGCGGGGACATTGTTCTGGGCCCGGCGGTGGAGGGGAGTCCACCCGGTGGTCCAATCCCAGAAATCAGGCCTCGCCAAAAGTCGTGGCCAACCTCCGGAATTGGGCGATTTGTTGAGCTATCCGCCACTGCCATTATGGAACCCTTCTCACCCGCTCTACAGCTAGGGGGAGAAGGCAGAAGAGGAGAAGTGAGTGAGGGGGTGCGTGGGAGAGGGGGTTAGTGAGAGAGAGAAATGGGGGGGGGGTTTGAAAAAGGAAGGAAGCTTTGAGAGGAGGGGGAAAGAGGAGTGGAAGAGTAAGAGAAAGGGGGAAAGAGAGTGAAGGGAGGAGAGAGAAAAAGGAGAAGGGAGAAGGAGAGAGAGAGAAAAGGGGGACAAGAGAGGTACAGTAAGGGAGAGAGAAAGGGGGTTCTATAAATTGGAGAGGGGGTGCAGTTGGTTGAACAAAAAATACATAGTTCCCCTGTTCCTGGGGATCATACTTCTCACCACATGGAATAAAGGTTAATTGATTTGGGGTTATTTAAGAAAATAGGTCTACTCCTAAATTTGCCTCTGTCTCAATCTTCAAAAGGGGGGGTGTAGCTTTTCCTGGAATACACACTCAAACACTATAATCTGCCATTTCAGTTTAACCACACAGCACTGGCAGTTTCGGGGTTAACATTGATATGCAATAGTCAACTTTATGATAGAGGCCTATGAGAACTAAAGTCCAAAAAAACAGTGTTTCCAGATTAAAGACGAGTTGTGTATGTGCTCATATACTGCAGGACTTGCAGTATTGTGTATATATTGGTGGTGCTATATAAATGTGCGCCTTCTGGACCCAAAGGGATTTGTTTTTCTGAAAGGCTTAAGAAAATAACAATTGATGATCTCCAGTACATACAAGTCTGCAATCAGCTGTAGTGATTAACCAAAGCTTCAGCCAACGAGGCCTTCCAGAGCAGGACCAGACTGACTACAGCTTTCCTTAGACATCATCATTCACTATTTCTTTATGGCCTGGATCAAGCTTGACTGCCCTGTATATGGTCACTAAGGGGGCATTATCATGTTAAAATGATGCCATGTGAAATGACGCATCTTTATGTGGATACTACAGAAGAGATGCAGGTTGTTTCAAAAACTCTGGAAGGTAACATTATTACGGTGGCCCTATAACTGTTATCACCACCACCGACAAACAATCTAATGCTGCATTATCAGAAGGCTTGTGGGACACTGTGCCCTGACCATGGGACAGTGTGTTATCGCTGGCACACAGTACAAATGCAATCCCTTCTCAATGTTTTCATTAAGAGAACCGGAAGTGTGTATTGTTGTTCACTATTCACTGTCCATTTAAAATCTAATATGCTTAATGTGAGAGAGGTGTCATTAGCATGGAAATCCAATTTAACCCCTTTGTTGCCTGTGGGGCCAACACATAATTGTTGGCAGTTAAGTGAAGTCCCATGCTAACACGCTGAAGGAAATCAAGGGGCTGATGTATGTATTATAAGATCTTTTCACTGTGCCCCATAGTATTTTGCAGTGAAGGGTGGGCTCATTGTCAGTCTATCCAGGTGTCACTGTAGTGCAGATACAGCAATCTGTCTAGAGGTCATCCATATTCTTCAAAAGGGGTAGTCACACCTTGAAGGCAAAAATAGTTACCAATTAGCTCCTCTAAAAATATTTTGGGCCATATTTACTAAGGAGTCTTCTGCCATTCAAGTCAATGGGCTGTAAGGTGTCTTGCAGTGCCAGAAGGTGCCTTATGGGAGATGAGATGACTTCTATGTAAATAAGGGCTTTAGGTCAATATTTAATATGTTACGAAGCCATCTTCCCCTTCTACCAGGCACGGCAGCTGTCAAATGTTATCAGTCACTGCCTTATAACTACATACTGTATAGTATAACTGCCTTATAGCTACCTGGCTCTTGGCTAGTAATAATCACACTTTTTACCATAATAAATTAATGCAAAAGAAACTTGTAGATGATAACAAACTCTTCAAAGTACATTTTTACCAGGGAAACATTTTAAGTCTGAAAAATAATGTAAAAGTCCTATGCTTTTTTATTTTAATGGCATAAATTGCCCAGATTTAACTAATGAAACATATTGTACCACTAAGCCTAAGAACACTGCAAAACTTCCACCCGTTGGTGAGTAGATACTGGGCTTAATGGAATATTTCATCTGAGCCAGTTACTGTAGCTCTTCTTGTGTTTGCACTGCCACTAATTCAAATATTGTCTGAAATATATATTTATATCTATACACTGAATCCATTCATGGAAACAGCTTGATATTAGATCATGCTTGCTTACTATCATCATTTAATAAAAAATAACCGAAAACAAAATGACTGTAGTGGCAACCAGCTTCTGGCTCCAAATCTGGAAAAAATGAACAGTGGTGGCAGCCATCTTTAAATGCCTACCTATTGTGAATTGGTTGCATCTATACACCCATTGACTTCTGCATACTGTATGACACCACTTGTTGGGGCTCCCTTTTACAGGAAGCCTATTTAATGTATGTTGTTACACCCTCTTTGAAACTCAGAATACAGATACAATTCTCAGTTCCTATGTTTCCTCTTCATGCACCATTGTTGTAAGCCATATTTTAGGTTAAATAAAGACATTATTATTATTGTGGCTAGTTTATAGCTTTAGCAGGGGGTTAAAGGAAAAATGCACGAACTCCTATTAATATTCTGTGAAGCTATATTCCAGTGTTCTGGACCATTTAAGTTCATACAGTAGGGCCCGCTTCTCGGCGCCCCGCTTTTCGGCGATTCGCTGATACGGTGGTAAGGAGAAGGGGGCCGCCATGTCTGCGCATGCGCAGAACAGGGAAGTCAGAGGTCGCACATGCGCAGAATGGGCAGTTGATGAGGGTGCGCATGCGCAGAATGAAAGTTGCACGCACCAAACGGAGTTTGCGCGGGCGCCAATCGGAGGTTATGCGCGCTGAACGGAGGTTGTGCGCGCCGAAAGGAGGTTGCGCATGTGCAGAAGGGGGGAATTGCCAGTCTGCGCATGCGCACACACCAAAAATCGCCGTCTCCGCTTTCCGATGATTTTCGCTTTGCAGCAAGCCCTTAGAATGGAACCCGCCACATGCCCGGGGCCCTCCTGTGCTAAATAGGAGCCAATGAGAGGGAGAAGGGGCAATCATGGCAAAAAGAGGCATGTGGGACGATCTACAATTACTGAGACACTGATTGAGCCACCTATGCTGAAGCAGGGATTTACTTAAAACCTGACCTTTTGGTGGCACTTGAGGACTGGAGTTAGCCACTCCTGAATTAGATACAAACGTATTTGCTGTTACGCAGAGATAATTGTATGAGCCGTGTATTGAGCGCTCTTCCACCCCACACCCATACTCTGCACCCTTCCCAATATTTGAGTACCAGGGAACATTTCGCAGAGATGGAATTTGTCAGCCATACAGTATACCAAAGCGTTAATGAGTAGGTTTCACTCTGCTTTCTGTATATGAGTTAGCGAAGAAATAGTGATATTATTCCATCGCTCTCCTTTTCTAACCCTGTAATCCAATCTTAACATTTTAATCTCTTCCATTGCTCTGCTCTTCTAACTCATGGTGCTTATGATCGTTCAGTGACATGAAGAGTGACAGCTGAAAAAGAGACCGAAAGATTTCAATGTAATCTCCTCCTCTGACCCGTCCAGTGCTGGAGAGGGTTTGGAACCACTTTAAAGTGGAGTAATAATTCTACTCTAGTCTCCACAGGCACAGCAGGGGGTTAACAAGGGATGATTATCATACAGATTAAAGCCAAAAGCCAATCCCCACCTTTTAAACCAAAGGAAGAACATATACAGGCTCTAGTCTTTGTGAAAGATCTGTGAATTCTTGTGATCTTGATGAGAAAGGAGAGAGCTGTGATTGAGCGGGAGAAAGAAAGAGAGAAAAGCCATGATTGGCAGTTCTGGTGATTAGAACAGAACATTTTAGATCTTGAAACATCAGATGTGTAAAGGAACAATGTACAATGGGATGTCTTAAATTCCCCCTATTAAATTAGATATTTGTATACAATGCCTACTGCTTAGAAGTGCCATCTGAAGGAGACACATTCAAGGCCTTGAAAATCCTACAATATAATACTGTATCTACTGTATAAAGACTTCCAATAAAAAGTCACAACCTACAAAGCTACAATTATATACAATATGTGGCAAGAATGTAGAAATTACGCTTTCTCTGTCTCTTCAAAATATGTATCTCATTAGCTGGATTTGTCAAGGGATTATTCCAGTTTTGCACTAGAGCAAGGAGTTTGCTTGATTTATTCAAATTGATTAGTTTCAATGTAAATGATGCTGGCGAAAAAAATTCATTTGGATTTGATTCAGGAAAAGGTGCACTAAGCTTCTGCTAAATTCACTGACTACCACGGCCCTGTAAACCTATGCTAGCCTTGTTTGTAATCATGCATTAAACAGAAGCAGTATACAGTAGATTCTAGTAGGGGAGCCACATTTGATAGAGGTAGGCTCATCAAGAAGCGTAACCCATCAAAATTGCATCATTTATGAGGTATCACCAATTGATGCTGCAATATTACTATACACCAGTGTTTTTCAACAGGCGTTCCGCGCACCTCCTTAAAGACTCCCTGCAATTGTCAGGGCATTTGAAAATTGCACCAAATACAGAAGACTTTACAATGCATCTGATCTCAGAAGCGCTATTAGAGAGGGTTGGGGTTCCTTACAATACATCTGATGTTAGACGCGCTATTAGAGAGGGTTGGGGTTCCTTACATGCATCTGATGTTAGACGCGCTATTAGAGAGGGTTGGGGTTCCTTACAATACATCTGATCTCAAACACTATTAGAGAGGGTTGGGGTTCCTTACAATACATCTGATCTCAAACACTATTAGAGAGGGTTGGGGTTCCTTAAAATGCATCTGATCTCAGTCGCGCTATTAGAGAGGGTTGGGGTTCCTTACAATACATCTGATCTCAAACACTATTAGAGAGGTTTGGGGTTCCTTACAATACATCTGATCTCAAACACTATTAGAGTGGGTTGGGGTTCCTTACAATGCATCTGTTTTCAGACGTGTTATTAGAGTGGGTTGGGGTTCCTTACAATGCATCTGTTTTCAGACGTGCTATTAGAGAGGGTTGGGGTTCCTTACAATGCATCTGATCTCAGACGCCCTATTAAAGAGGGTTGGGGTTCCTTACAATGCATCTGATCTCAGACGCGCTATTAGAGAGGGTTGGGGTTCCTTATAATGCACCTGATCTCAGATGCGCTATTAGAGAGGGTTGGGGTTGCTTACAATACATCTGATCTCAGACGCGCTATTAGAGATGGTTGGGGTTCCTTACAATGCATCTGTTTTCAGACGTGTTATTAGAGTGGGTTGGGGTTCCTTACAATGCATCTGTTTTCAGACGTGCTATTAGAGAGGGTTGGGGTTCCTTACAATGCATCTGATCTCAGACGCCCTATTAAAGAGGGTTGGGGTTCCTTACAATGCATCTGATCTCAGACGCGCTATTAGAGAGGGTTGGGGTTCCTTATAATGCACCTGATCTCAGATGCGCTATTAGAGAGGGTTGGGGTTGCTTACAATACATCTGATCTCAGACGCACTATTAGAGACGGTTGGGGGATCCTCAGAATTTCGCAATATAAAAAGGTCAAACAACGCTGCTATACACAATAAAGGGAACATCTATCAAGACATATACAGTGCAATTATGAGGCAAAAAATGCTCCATACATACAGTATGAAACAAAATGAAATGGCTTTGAATTGTATTCTGATACACACAGTGCAGAGGTTTGCCACATAATTGCATAACTTTTATCTTGATACATAGACCCCATTGTGCCTGTTTTCTATGTTACCCATGGGCAGGAAGACATCTTTCCTGTAAATGGAATACGTTGTAGTTACAGAATCAGTCCATGACCACCAAACTAACATATCTTTTCTGTGTTATTACATCCCCAAATCAGAAGGCTGCAATAATGTATTTCTTTGTTTCGATGTTGGCTGAAAGGTCTGAGAATTGAACTCCAATGCCCCCCGTGGGCTCCCTAAATGCTCCTCACTGGTGGTGACAGCCAGTGGCTTCTTGAAAATTACTGGGACAAATATGTTATTGATTCCGCAGAGAACAAGGGATAAAATAAAACAAGTGTCATCTATTCAGCCGCACTGGCCAGAATTTGGGTTTAGAGCTGCAGGCGGTTTGCAGGGGTCCACTATGTTCTGCATATCCACATGTGTGTAAATATGGGTCAAAATATTTGAATATAACGTAATAACTAACAACAAAAAAAAAAATAGCACGCTAAATCACCCCAAGCAGTGAACATCATGGCGTTACACTGTGTTCTGCCTCTTTCTGCTATCCAACTGGCCCTTCTTGTGATGTCATACTGTATATGGTACTTGTGATGACATATATGGTACTGCCTGACAGGGACCAATCAGTAACATAACAGCAAGATCGGGTTTTGGAAAAGAACAGCATTTTAGACTGATTTTCTTTAGCAGTGATATTCCTAGTGATGTTCCTAAATTGGCTAGCATAATAGATGCACCCAACTAATGTAAGGAGGTATTAAAAACTAGTGGTATTGTACTTGAATTTTTTTAAAGCAGCAATCCAAGCTGGCAATTACAGAGGCGGCACACTTTATTCTAACTTGGCTGGTGCCGCAAGCCGGGAGATTTCCCGGCTTGCTCGTTTTTTCCCCTCGGCGTGCCGCGCGTCATCGAGGGAGCCCTGGGTTGCTGTAGTGTGGGGGATGGCGGTGGGGGGCTCCGGGGGACCCGGCGGACCCGGAGAGGGGAGGGGGAAGCCCCGATCGGAGGACCGATCTTCCGAGGCTCCGGCGCGCGCACGGGACACCTCGGCGCGCGCCCGGTATCTGTCGCGGCCGAGACCAGGTAAGTGTTAGAATAAACTCGGCCGCGACAGTAGTTTAGAGAAGTTTTTTTTAACCCAATTAATTTCAGCTCTGGGGACCCCCTGTATCCGGAGATACGTACCTCCGTATTAGGTGCCGGTACACGCTCTGCCCAGCTAGGAGGGATCACATAATAGCCGCTTTTCAAAACTCCCGCACCCTGCAGGCCAATAGGAAGCCGTGACCTCACCCGCTGAGGCTTCCTATTGGCCCATGTGACACAGGAGCTTTAAAAAGCAGAGAGATACTGGCACCTGTAAAACATACTGGACACCTAACAAGCTCCTATTAACCCCCAAAATACCCACAACATATATATAAGCATATGAGTGTCAGAGGAGTGCTACTGAGCATGGCAATATGCATTAAAACCAGAGACCTAACATAAAACACAGACAAAGCTCAGTTTTTAGCACATCTAGTGAAACTCATACACGGTACAGTGCCTAAATATATATGGATAAATATCTAATAAGTAAATGGTCTTTTAGTTTGACATTTTTGGCCAAAATTGTTGTAAGCCCCTGAGCCAACGCCAAGGCAGACCACATATCAGGGGTCCCTAACGCTAATATAAATTCTTAATAAAAGAATACCGTGTATGAGTCTCACTAGATGTGCTAAAAACTGAGCTTTGTCTGTGTTTTATGTTAGGTCTCTGGTTTTAATAGATACTGGCACCTGCTACAGAGGTAAGTATCTCTGGCAGCAGGAGGTCCCCGGAGCTGAAATGAATGGTGCTCAGCTCTGGAGACCCCCAGCTTCAATCCTCTGTAATAAAGAAATAAATAATAACTTTGCAACAACAACAAAAAATCACTAACTTTAATTGCTCCTTTAAGTAGGTAATGTCTGTATATAAAACAGCACTCACTTGTTGAACTTGTACTGTACATGTAGGTGATACTGCTAAGTTATGTACACTGTATATGTTTTTGAGTATCCATTGACAGGTACACATATGACTGGTGTATGCATTTATTTGCCCAATTATTGTCAGTGTACGCCAAAAGGTTTTTGTAGTTGTTTTAACGAAGCAATTCATGGGCTTTCTTTGTAGTACTGTTTTTTTTTTTTTTATAGGATTGAAGCAGGAGGTCTCCAGAACTGAACCCCAGTAATATCAGCTCCGGGGACCCCCTGCTTCCCAAGATACTTACAGCCAAAGGCTGCGGCCAGGCTGGAAGCGGGGACACTGGTGCTGGAGCGCCGTGACGTCATGCGCTCTGCTTGGCCGAGGGATTTCTGGCCTGCTTGTTGCTTGGGGGGCATGTCGGGGGGCACAGCCATGATGTCATTGGGCGAACCGCTCACATGACGCATCAACGATGTAAAATTGTACTATACTCCAACGTTAGTATGGAATGCCCCCTTCAACTCGGAAGACCCTCTAAGGCAGGCCTGCACAACATGCGGCCCGCCTGGCCTCTCTGTGTGCGATGACTCCGGTCGGACGCCAGTTAATTAAATAAATAAATAATTTTAAAAAAAGTTAAAAAAAAAAGTTTTAAAAAATGGCGGCGATTCATCCCCCCCTTCCCTCCCCGCCCCCGGGTTTTGCGGTGCACGGGGGCAGCAGCAGCATGAGGAGGATGCGGCAGCCGTGAGTATTTTTTTTTCAGTAGCAGGATGCCGGGGGGCGGGTTGGAGGTCAGAGCATGCTGGGGGCGGGGCTTAGTACCGGGGAGAGGATGTGCTGAGCTGAGGTGTGTGTGTGTGTGTGTACGGGCTGGTGGGGGGTGGGTGTGAAAAACGGGCTGGTGCAGAGGTAGGGGGGTGGGCTGCTGACATGTGAAGGGGGGGTGCTGACATGTGAGGGGGGTGGGCTGCTGACATTTGAGGGGGGGTGGGCTGCAGGCATGTGAGGGGGGGCTGCTGACATGTGAGGTGCAGGGGGGGAAGTGATGTGAGGTGCAGTGGGGGGAGAGTGATGTGAGTTGCAGGGGGAGGGTGTGATGTGAGTTGCAGGGGGGGAGAGAGTGTCATATTGAGAGGAGGGGGAGAGTGTCATATTGAGAGGAGGGGGAGAGTGTCATATTGAGGGGAGGGGGAGAGTGTCATATTGAGGGGAGGGGGAGAGTGTGTCATATTGAGGGGAGGGGGAGAGTCATATTGAGGGGAGGGGGAGAGTGTCATATTGAGGGGAGGGGGAGAGAGTGTCATATTGAGGAGAAGTGGAGAGAGTGCATATTGAGAGGAGGGGGAGAGAGTGTCATATTGAGGGGAGGTGGAGAGCATGTCATATTTAGGGGAGGGGGAGAGTGTCATATTGAGGGGAGGGAGAGAGTGTCATATTGAGGGGAGGGAGAGAGAGTGCCATATTGAGGGGAGGGGGAGAGAGTCATATAGAGGGGAGGGGGAGAGAGTGTCATTTAGGGGAGGGGGAGAGAGTGTCATATTGAGGGAAGAGAGACACGGGGGGGATGCTGACTTGTGGGGTGGATGCTGACATGGAATGCTGACTTGTGGGGGGGGGGGGGGCTGCTGACATGGAATTGCCAGGGGGGATGTGGAGGGGGTATTGTGTGTTTGATGTGGAGGGGGATATTGTGTGGGTGAGGGGGAGAGATGGGGGTATGAGAGATAGATGGGGAGTATCGTAAAGGTTGATAGTGAGGGGTTCTGGGGGAGATATGAGGATGATGATGATGATTATGAGAGGTGCTGGAGGAGAGATGATGATAATGATGATTTAACCCGTGCGGCCCAATTTTTTTTTCCTTGGAGCAGTTCGGCCCTTCTCAATTTACGAGTTGGGCAAGCCTGCTCTAAGGTGCTGCTATAGGAAAAGAACGAGCGCTCGGAGGTGAAGTAAACTGAGTCAGACATGAATGCTCTTTGTCAATTACTTCACTCTGTTTATTATTAGTCACAATCAGATTTATATACCCAAGCGAGGGTGTACACGTGCAAAAGCTTATTTCCCTTATTTTGACATTACGTTATTTATCTGAAAAGAGTCACAATACTTTGTCCTTGACCGATGCCATATAATCTAACTTGGAAATGCTGAGAACGCACACATGTTGAGATTGCATACGTGGCTTCATAATTTGGGTTAAAAGGCAGTAAACAACAAAATGGCGGCATTAGTATAAAATGGCTATATCAGACAAAATGGAGTCCCCCCAGTGAAATATACATTATCAAGCGAGCAGCCAAATAAAACGTGGTTGTCTTGCCAAGCAGCAAGCGCACGGGCACGTGTGTATGCACGTGCATGCATCCTCACCCTGCACGAGGGCATTCAGAGTTATCATTCTGATCGCACCGAGCGTGAGCGCGCGGTTCAGTCCTCAGTCCAGCCAAAGGGACCTAATGACCTAATGTGTCGCTAAGCCTCCCAATATAACACTTAGATTGTAAGCTCTTGGGGCTGGGTCTCCCTTAGCCTTACGGTGTCCTTCACCTGTTGCACTTATTCCCGCTGTTTGCAACGTACACTATTTACCTGCTATTGTGTTGTTGTACAGCGCTGTGTACATGGTAGGCGCTTGTATAAATAAAATGATACTTCCATACAGATTCACAAATGTAATGTTATTGGGCCTGTCATGTAATGGTGTTGGATTCAATGGGAACATATACATTGCAGACAGTGGAAAGGGTGCACATGGAAAAGACATTGTAAATCGTTATTTTATAAACAAAATAATAGTGTGCTGCGGTCCAGAATACACTTTTAACACTATTCCTTCCTCTACTACCACCTCATGCTTTATATCTTTTATTCAAGGTCGCCGACAGGAGGGAGAGCTGGGGCCCGGCTGGCTGGCTCTGGAAGCTTGACATCTGAGCCTCTGATTGCTGCGGGGCCCCAGCTGCTGTTATGGCGCCCACCCTCCCCACCTGTGTGTGTGGTCAGTGGGGGGAGGTTGAGTGGGGGATTGAGAGTGAGGAGGGAGGATTGAGTGATAGAGGGGAGGGGTAGTGTAATAGGGGGGATAGTGTGTGAGAGGGCGCGAAGGAGGGGGGGGAGTAAGAGAGAGGAGAGGTGAGGGAGTGAGGAATAGTGTAAGATGAGGGAGAGGGGAGTGTGAGAAGGGGGGAGAATAGAGGGGGATAAGAGAGCGAGGAGTTATGTAATAGCAAGAGGGGGGCGCTGACATAGGAGGGCCCTGGTTGAAACTCTAGTCTTGGGCCCCAGGCCACCCTGCTTCTATCTCTGAACTGCATTCCCTGGCACAGCAGGGCCAGAGAGATACATAGTATAACGCAACCAGTCCAGAGTACATCCTGATACACTGACTTAGGTGATTAGTATCTGGCAGCTAAAAGTAATTACTTTAAGTCAAAGACTAAATGCAGGATGTGGCAAAGAGGTCAGTTAGAGGTAAGCACCACTGAGTTAATAATTAATTACAGGGGATTTCAATGGCAGGGCATTTAGCCGTGGCCTTTTAAAAGGTGATACTGTAAATAGCACCCGCTAGTCTTAATTAAGAATCTTGAAAGCAGGTCAAGGTATGAATGAAGCAGCAACAGAGTTGGTATGGCATGCCCCATACTGCAGGAAGGCATGTGCGAGCTCAGAAAGGAGTCAGAGAATGAATGTTGATGAGTGGAATGGATTTATGTTCATTATTTATTTAAAACATTAATACTTGGGGGTCACAAAGTGCTCTGCGCTTAATGAAACGCGCAAGTTCCAAAAGCATCAATCCTGTGCTTGGAAACCCAAAGCCGGTTCAGGAGCCTCTACCCGAAAAGCTGACGACGGAGCCAGCCACGCAGGGCAGCGCAGAGATGGAAAGAATATTTGATTAGGAAAAATTCCCAAGAAGGAGCAAGCTTTTTAATGAGATGGTTTTCCGAGGCTTTGATGGTAGCTGGCAGCTAGGAGTAAGATAGTTCTAGACCCAGATTAATTAAATTTGATAAAAAAAAAAAAAAGACATTTTCAAACAAATATGCTCAGTATTCATTTCTTTGTTGTGCCATTTTTTAATCACAGTACTTAAATAATGGGAGTGAAACCCCAGTGGGGATGATCTGCTAGTAGTACTGTATTGATTCCAGCTTTGCCCATTCGGGGTTCTGTAGTCAAGCACAATGGGAAAGGACAGACATAGTGGCGAAAAACTGCACCAGATTTAGCAAAGGAAAAAACCCCTGGAGTTTAATTCAATGCAGTCTTTTAACCCCAGTTTTGCACTTGGGAGATTCTAATAAACAGCTTCCTGGTTGGGTCAGTAAAAGACTCCCACACCACTTATTCCATCATAAACTGTCTTTTATGTCCCGGACTGGGAAACAGGATACAATATAACATCATATGGTAACGTAAAAGGTCACGTAATAACCAGCATACATCTGCAGGCAGTGTTTCCAGGATTTGAGGCCCTGCTTCCTTAGCAGGCCTCTGTTGCTGGCTATGAAGTCCTGCTATTCCCAGCTGTCTCCAGTCAGTCATTCTGGGAAAGCGAACCTGTTTTTTTTTTTACAGTTTCTTTAGAGCTGACAGGTAGTATTTACCTGCCTTTTAAACCCTGCTCTAATCAGGAGTGGACTAGAAACACCCTAGGAGAACCTGAAAGCTAGGGTGTGGTCTCCTTATCTTGGCAGAGTGAGGGAGTTAGAGGGAGTTAACTCACATATCTTCCCCCTAACCCTGGTTACACACGGCCAACACACATCCCCCCCCAATCTCTCCGGATAAGACCCGCGTTGAGGTGGAGTCTTCCTGGGAGACGTCTTCCTCTAAGCTGCGTTTCATGCAACCTCTCTCACTCACAGCATGCTGCTTCTCCGGCTTGGATCAACACTCAAGGTCTGGGCAACCTCTGCTCTGCAGCATGCTCATCATCAGCCGAAGTCCATGGAGAACGTCTACTACCTGCTGCCCGGTTTTTTTCGACTTCTTCGTCAGCATTTGTCACGTCAATTTCTTGATTGTAATTGTCATCTCTTCAAAGTAAACTCTCAGTACAGGAGACACTTAACGTGTCCTCGTCACTTCTTTAGGCTATATCTCTATGGCGTCCACAATCAGAACTCCGTAAGGGCATGCTTTTTAGGAGATATGAAGACTTGCTCAGTAGTCGCCAATAAATGTTGATATCAGACAGCTGTTCATGCACATCAATGCCCTCGTCACTGCCGGACAACTCCAACTTCCATTTCTTTTTCTTCTTCTTGAACTTCCATTCAAACATGTCCCCAAATGTCATTTTAATTCTAAGTCCTTCACACTGTCGGATTGTTTCTTTTGCTTCCGATGAAACCCATGGATCGGGTTCTCTTTGCTTTTATCTCGAGGTAAAGAGCGGTGAGAATGGTGACTGTTCAAGGCCAGTGTTGACTTTCTTTGCTTTTCTTTTCCCATCTTTGAACATTCTGATTTTGAACCTTCATGGTTTTTCTTAGTGTATTAGTAATGTCCATGTGACAGGGTGAAGTCAGCTACTAATAGTTATGCCTGGGAGACATTCGTCTGAGTCCTTCTTGCAGCACTCAGACGGTTAACCCAGGAGGAAGGGTTGTGTAATCAGGAGGAAGCAGACACACCTGACAACCAGCATGATGAGATATAAGGAAGCCATTGCTTGTAAGCAGGTGGCTGCCTCACACTACAGAGCCATCCTAGACAAGCTGCTATGCAGATGGATTCACAAACACAGTAAGAACTGCTACTATTGTTTTCCTGACTGTTAAAGGTTTGGTTACTGGACATAGCAAGCCAGCCTGATAGATAGGGCTTGGATTGTGAGTAAGTTCTCCCAATATGGAGTAGATGTTATTTTGCTGCTATATTTTGTGTTGCCTTAAAGGGACAGTGTGCCTAAATGTTTCTTTCTGCTGTGGAGAAATAAAACCACTTAACATTTGCTTTAACCTGAAACTACACGTGTGGACTATTGTCTGACCTCACCTACAGGCCGTCCTACCACAGTCCAGCTAAATGTTCTTCTTTGTGAAGTAACACTGAGGTTGTCATAGCCCCAGATAATAAGAAACCTTATAGCAATAACACATGTATCCATTGTTCATAGGAATCGAATAAGTAAAACATGTTCTTGAAGAATGCGTAAAGGAGGAAGACTGCCCCTTTGCACAAACAAAAACTAATATTTATCATAGATTTGAAAGAGTGAAGGACCCTTTTAAGGTGTGGTACTGGACCACATGACAGGATCGAAGAAGGTTACAGCCCCCAAAAAAATCAATGCTGAGGGAGTGGAGAATGAAATGGAAAATTGAGAGTAAAGATCGCCATGAAAGATTGCTAAACATATATGGGAAATTCTCTGCATGCAAATAATTCTGACCACAGCATCTACAGTACAGCGTCGCCACTGGCATTTATCTATGACAGGAAAGACGAATAACTGATTTAGAAGCTGCCCATTCTGGGAGACAGAGATCTAGAGAGAGAGAGATTCAGATTGATGAAACTGTATGTGATCTTTAGCTCTCTTTGCTTCACTGATGGATACTGACCCATGCCTAGTCATGTCACAATATGCCAAACAAGAAGGTTTACACTAGTTAGCAGCCCACACAATAGCCTCTATTTCTCAAAGTCTCCCGGCTGCAATAACAGAGTAACACTGATTTAAAAAAAATATGGAAGCAGATTAGAGAAAAGGAATCCCAATACGAAGGGTACTGAATCCCAATACAAAGTGAACTGAATCCCAATACGAAGGGAACTGAATCCCAATACAAAGGGGACTGAATCCCAAGCAAATCTAACATTCTTCTTTGAAAAATGGAATTAGTTTTTTTGGGGGGAAGGCACTCATTATGCCCCAGCTTTGCAACTAGGATATAATACTGGATGCTTCCACATGGGATACATCAAATAGAAAACGCTGAGTTAGCTAACACTAAATCGGATCAGCTGCCAGGAAGATTTCTGTCTTGCCTCCTAGGAGGAACCCGGCATCGTGGGTGTTTTTAGAAATCTTTTATCATATGTGGTCAGGGAGGATTCTTTTGTTTGTTGTCTTTTTGTGTTTTCTATCATGTTCTGAATAAAGTAATTTTTCTTATAAACCAATCAAGTTCCCGTGCAATGCTTTGCCTGCTGTGACTCCATACACCTTCCATTTTGTCTGCTACACAGAAAGAGACAGCATGACATGGTATCGGTAATGCAGAGAGATACAGTAGTGTAGTTACAATGACTCTGGAGAGGAAGTGAGATATTCTGCCCCACTGAAGCCGATATGAGTCTAGCTCACATAACTTGTCTTGTCCGTTACACTCTGCTTCCCTCTCTTTATACCCTCTCAACTTGCCATTTGGCCCCAGTTACCTGCCTCCTCCTATACCCTGTGGGGCAGAAGCTGACAGATTCCAGGCCATCGCAGCCCTGATGGAGCCAGCGTCTCCATTCCGGGGCCTCTTCTTTGCAGAGAGATGGTGTCTAGTTACAATGGCTATGCAGAGGAAGTGAGATATTCTGACAGCAACCTCCCAACCCCCAACCCACACCTCAGCAGCCTATATAAATTTAATTAATCTAATGTGAGTATTTTGCCCCTTGAACATGTCCTGCTCATTTTTTTAAAATGTTTTTTTTTTTTGTCAAATAATGATTTTTTTTAAAAATCTCTAGCGTCTGAGGTTACCAAGGTAACCTCTAAACTGCACTGGGCACCGGAGAGAGCTCCATGTTAACTTCTCAGACAAGTCATATTTCTAACTCATATATTTTTTATTTTATTAATTTATAAAAATGTGTTTACCAGGAAGTAATGCATTGAGAGTTACCTCTCGTTTCCAAGTATGTCCTGGGCACAGAGTTATAATAATACACGGTTACATTAAATGAACAGAGGTTATACAGTCAATTCACAGACATTTCATGGACAGTTAGGGTTGGAAAATTGGGTGCAGGGGAAAAAAGGAATGGTGAGTTTCAGATTGAAATGGAGAGGCTTTAACATTACCAAACATCAGTGAATGTCAGTAAATGGCTCACACCCTTTGGCTGTACCAAAGGCTGTCTGCCTTTGGGGCAACGCAGATGTACACTGAAGGGGTATATATCCTGAATGAAGCATCAACTTTTTAAAATCAAAGCATTGTTGGGCAAAAAGAGATATCTTAAAGTAAATTTAAAAAAAAGGATTTTTTCTATAATAAACTATACTAATATACTATTATTATGTAACAGTGACCGAGACATACAGGAGCCACATAAGTAATATGTTGAAAGGAGCAATACTCATTAAAATTGAATGATACGCAGAGCATCAAATGACATCTTAAATTTCAATATAGATTCACTTAGTAAAGGAAAATTTGTTTCATTTGTTTAAAAACATTTTTTTGACCAGGACTCCTAAATATAACTTATTGACATAATAAATAGATTAGTTATAGCAGTATACACGAGACAACAAGGTCCCAATGCTGCAGCCACTATGACAAATTATTTAGTACATTATTAGGCCTTGCCCCCGCTGCCTGCTACAGCGTCCGCCGCGCTCACGAGAGCCCTCTCCGCAATGGCGCCGGGACCGCTGCGAGGGGGGGCCGCAGCGCTCGCGCGAGAGCTACTCCTTCTCTCAATAGAATTGAGAGCAGGAACTCGCGTCGAGCGGCTAGGCACGCCCCCCGGCGGTTCAGCCAATGAGGGCGAACCTGCCGGGTGACGTCATGGCCGCGCCCCCGTCACTCCTCCGCCACGCCCCCCCCGGTCTCTGCTCCTGCAGTGAGCTGCAGACCGGGGAATCGCCGGAACGCGCAGCAAAAAGCGCGAGCGCGCATTACAGCGACGTGACCGGGGCCTTAGCCTTATGTATTTTATCTATATTCTTTCTTCATAAATATGGGTCATTTAGTTCAATATAAATAAATAATATTGGTAGTGTAGGACCTACTGAAATGGGATTACCGTGACGCTTTTGTAGGCTTCAAATATTTTGGCCAAAGTACTGAACTACATCAGGGGTCCGCAAACTTCCTGTGCTGTGCTCCCTGCCTGGCAGCCGCAACCCCCCTTTCCAAGGACTCAGCGGGTCATGTGACGCCACGTCCCCCCGCTGCGTCATTTGACGCGCGTTGCCATGGCGACGTGTCACCTCACATGACCCTGCGGCGTCATTTGATGCCGCGTTGTCATGGTGACGCGTTGCGGAAGAGCCAGCAGAGAGCAGGTAAGGGAGTTACAGAGGCCTCACGCCTCCCCCGGCATTTAATCTAAATGCCTTGGGGAAGGGCGCGTGACCTCTGTAACCACCGCGCCCCCCCCCCCCCTAGAAAATCTTGTGCCCCCCTGGGGGCGCGACCCCCTGAACTAGATGACACATATTTATGAGGAAAAAATATAGATAAAATACATAGGGAGCTGTACTGGTGAGAGGAATATCACCGGACGATCAGGCTGATGCTGGGCTGTTTTAAAGCTGTACCGTGAGTGTTATTTTGACTTTGTTTTCTGTACCTAATAAATTCTATTTTGCTCACTCACCGAGTTCGGCCCTTTTCTTCCTATTTGGGCCCCCGGGAGAGAAGCAACTCACGTACTGCCCCCACCAGGAGGGTGAGAAAGCTATTGTTTTTAGCAGCATTCCGTGAAGGAAAGACTGCGCATTAAACTCTGCTAACCAGCCCCATTATCCCCTTTTTACCTCAGACCAACAACAGGCTATATAAACACACCCTGTTAGTCATCCACATATAGCACGTATTCTGCTTCTGTTCACAAAAAAACCACACAATTCCATTTAAATTTTATTTAAGGATTTTATTTAAGGATTTTTAAGCTATTTTAGAATATATTTTTTCATATATTTACTTTTAATTACCAAGGTTCTTTAATTCCAAAGAGTTTTAAGCTATTTTAAATATATATTTTTCATACATTTTTAATTCCAAAGTTCTTTTGGCTGTATTGTACCGTTCGATTACTAAAACACTAATACCGTGTTCCATATCTTCCTATCCTCTTATCTCTACGTTTGAGCAAAATCCCGTGCGCTGACCAACCCTCCACCTCCACTAAATAATTTGTCATATTGTCTGTAGCATCGGGGAATTTTTGTCTCTTGTATATTTTAAGCCTACAACTGCATCACGGTAACCCATTTCAGTACGTCCTACACTACCAATATTATTTATTTATTTGTGTTGAGCTAAATGACCCATATTTATGAAGAAAGAATATAGATAAATTAATGCTTGTACTCTAACTGCAATTAAGTGGAATTACAGTTTTTCCTCCCAGGCTTTTCTGGCAGTTAACAGGTTAACCCGGAGACAGCCAATGGGAATTTCTACCAGGAGACATGCAAGGGACAGTCTCATCATTTATCATAATTAGGAGTGACGGGGGTGGGACGGGGAGCTTCTTAATTCAATTGTCTCCTCTTGAGGACAAATAGCTCTGTCACAAACGGCCCTGAAACCCTAATGATTCCAATGGTCCGTAGCCCAAGTTTGTCTTTTCCTACTCAGCCACCTCTGTTTCTCTTTGTTTCTATCTTTTTCTTAACCTGCACGTCGGTTGTACCTCACAGTGCTGGGGTTGGGGTTCGCTGATGAAGCTGAACATGTAGCATTGTACAACATCCTTTGCTGGAAGAGCTTTGCAGGGCATTATGGGAAATATTAAGGGCACTATCAAATGCAATCATTTCCAGGTCCATGGTGTAGCAGTAATTCACTAGTTTGCCATTCTGTTAGCACCATTGATATAATACGTGTATACAGAGTTGTCACCACTACGGGTTTGACTTGGAGACTACGGGTTTCGGCCACTTATCTCCGAGCTACGGATTTACCTGAAAAATCTCCGGGTGGCGGCATCGGCATCTCCCTGTGAAAATCCCGTCAACATGGCTCCACGACGTCAACTGGTGCTGCGTTTCCATGAACAATGACAATATGCCACGGCGTCACGCGTTGCCATGACAATATAATGCTATGTGATGTCACAACGTCATGCAGCGTCACACTGCATTGACAACGGGTGTCACGTGATACCCCTGGTGCCATTAGGCGTCTTGTTGTCATGGCAACTTGACACTGCATGGCGCCGCGACATCAGATGACGTCACTTTGTCATGTCAACGTGCGCCATTTGATGTTGCGCAACCATGTTGACTGGAGCATGCAGGGGGAGATGTCTGCACCGCCCCCTCCGCCAAATGCCGCTGCTGCTGAAGGTAAGAGCAATAAATATATAAATAAAATCAAAACATGTCAAAAGTGTCATTGTGAAACAAAAAGTCTCCGGGTTAGCCTTCAATAGAAGGTGGTAACCCTGCGTACATGTATTGATATAGGGATATGTGTGCGCATGCTGTTAACCTGGACGTTAGTTGGTACACATGAAACCTTCACCTGGTCCTCACATACATCGGTGGTTAAGAAGAAGGCATTGAGCTGCATTCACTAGAGATGCCTGCAGTGCATTATGGGAAATACCTACAACTCCCGCAAAGGACCACGCAGTTCTAGGTTTAACGGGTTTTAATGCGGTTCATTAAAAGGTTTTAAAAATAATATAGATATATTTTTTATACATTTTGAAAGTTTCTCCTCAAAATAATTGTAAACCTAAAGTTTAGAATGGGGTTTACGTCCCTCCGCCTCATCTGTTCCTTATCCTATCCATTTCCTGCGTGATCCTATGACAATGATGGGATGTGCATAAACCTCATTAGCGTTCTCTTTGTGGTAAAGCAAATTAGATTGAGAATAACATTCGACTTTGAGAGCCACCACTGTAAATAAAACCAAAGGAAAAATGTCTAACGGGGGTTTTTTTTTTTCTCATTTTTTTTAAAATAGATATTTTCTTTGTAATACAAGGTAAGCGTCTGCTTCACTGAAAAGATTAAACTGCTGTGTGGAATACTTCTTTTTGTTACTGAATCAAATGCAGCATTTAATGAATACGCCAGAAAAGCAAACGAAAAAAGTCAAGGTTAGGAGTAAAAAAAAAAAAAAAAATATATAACTGTTGGGACCATCAAGGTTTTTCTTGGTTTGTTTCTGCCTCGACTACTGCGTTGGCTGCGTCTCCGGTCACAGCACATTCAAATCTCTTCTTGTTGGCAGAGTTGTTTGACTATCTCACCATCTTTATGTCTGTCACAAGGAACATGCACATCTCTGCCGAGAGCGGAGACGAGGGAGTTTCATCCTAAATGAACCTGAACTTTTTGAGGATGTAAAAGGTTATGCATTTTAGATTACGCCATTAACGTTGATCACCAGAATACAACAGGGGCTCATTTTTTTTATATATGAGAGGCGCTCCCGAGTGTTACAGAGAGAGATTCTTCTCTCTGTGATTCATTAGTGCTGGAAATTACTTTAGTCACGTCACGTCCCAGAGGGGACTGCCACACACGGCTTCTAAACGGTCTTCTTCCACCACTTATCTTAACTAATGGTACATCCACCTCTTGCTTCTTCTCTTCAATCCTAGCTCTTGAAATTCCCCTTCAATTTTACTACAGTGGTGCTCAACTACTGTCCAGCACGGGGCGACAGCAGCTGCACAGAACATGAAGTAGGGACCATTATTCATTTGCTGTGGAAAACTCGATCAGTCTTCCTCCATCCCCCTCAGCCGCTTGTACATTATTAGGAAAAGAAAAAATTCCTTCTACTTTATAAATATAGTCATCCTTCCTGTACATTGTAACGTACACTGTAAGCGGACGCACTTACCAGAACGCCCTCCTACTGCCTCTGTACGTTCTTCCTACCTACCAATTAGATTGTAAGCTCTTCGGGGTAGGGACTCCTTTTCCTAAACGTCACTTTTATATCTGAAACACCTCTTCCCTTTATGTGTTATTTGAAATATTTATTATTTATATGATTGTCCCGTGTATTACTGCTGTGAAGCGCTATGCACATTAATGGCGCTATATAAATAAAGACACATACATACGTACAACAGTCAATGTCCCTTTTGTCTGCTCCTTCAGTTCTCTCCTATTATCGTGCATACAAGAAAAGAAAAAAAAGAAGGGCGTTGAGGTGTGCTGGGCGAGCGCTTGAATTTCCTCCGAAGTCTCCCTGATGTTCAAGGAGAGTTGGCAACGCCAACTTACTTGCTGCCAATTCCCTCTGCTCCTGGGTAGCTTTGCCGTCCTGTGCTATGTGCGCGTGTGTGGAGGAGAGAGATAATCAAGCCGAATATTACACAGGCACTTGCTTGAAGTGCAGACGGCAGATAACGGGAGAGAGAAACTCAATAGCCTGACAGATGTTGTCCCACTATGATTAATCTCCTTATGCTGCGGGGAAAGTGATGCCCAACGTCGTGGAACTGGCTGGCCCCAGCAAAGGGAAGGGTTAGCCGGTTGGGCCAGCTGCGTGGATACTTCTAGTGCCTGCGCTTGCTAAAGTAATACCTTTTATAGCAGGCCGGCGGAGCTGCCGTTACAATGGGCCATCCTTTGACAGCGCTTGCTGGCTGCTGCGTTTCGTAATCGCCTGGCTGCAGCTGGAGCTCATTTTGCTGCAGCCCTTTGCGATTGTGAAGGGTTTTAGAGGAGAATCAGCCTGCTACCTATAAATAGATTCTTCTTACTTCAAAAGAGTCCTTTTCCTTACCCCAGCTGCACAGCTCCAAAAACATTTTCCTTTGAGATATTACTTTTACGCTTTTTTCCCCCACTGTAAAATACTTCAGCAGTTTTCAATTCCAGAGAAATTGATGTACAGTAAACAATTTTTATTTTTTTTACTGCAATGGCGTGCAAATCCCTGTGACTTTTGAGCCTTTGTAACATTATCATTTTATTTTGGTATCATCCCTTATTACAGACATAGTCAAAGTTTTCTTTGAATCTCACTGTTTGGAACTAATGTTTAGCATCCGCAGGCTCATGGATTCCAATGCGGTCTCAAAGGCACTGCTTGTACTATTAAAATTTTCGTGTTTGGTTCGTAACCCTCACCTTTTGCTGATCTGAGTCCTTGGATGTTGACATCTGAAGGTGTTAACGGACCCCTCTACTAATTAAACATATGCTTAGCAAAAGCACGATGTATCGTCCTGCCTGGTTTCTGGAATATGTAGCGGTGCTTTTTGGGACGAAATTGAAGAAGCTACTGAAATTAATATTCTGTAACCCTTAACCCATCGCTTTGTAGTGGGCTGCTGTCCCGTCTGGCAGAGGAAAACCAACGTGAAAAGTGGTGGTCGGGTGACATGGTCTGTACACCCTATTACAGAGGTAGCCAACTCCAGTTCTCAAGAGCTACTCAGTCTTTGACTGAGCCACTGATCGAGCCACCTGTGCTGAAGCAGGGAAATCCTTAACCTAACCTGTTGGAGGGTCTTGAGGACTGTAGTTGGCTACCCCTGTCCTATTACTAACATCTCCATCCACTGGCCCCCTTAATATCTTTTTCTTCTGATTGGGATGTTTTTTTATTCCTTTTTTTTTATAATGGGGTTAATGTGAGCTAAGTAATGTTAAAAGTATCCCCCAGAGTATACTGAGGCTTCTATGGAGGGAGTATCCGCTACTAAGTCTCCATTAACTCCTTACGTGTTGTATCAGCCCATCAACAGTTTGCACTGCACAGAAGATAATGTACTGTATCAGTGAATTGAACCAAGCTGAAGCTCCCCATAGAAGCGAGGCCTGGGGCAGTGGCTCCCTCTGTGCTCCTATGCCCGCCTCCTTTGGCTTCCTTGCTCATTTCCCCTCTCCTCAAAGGAAGCTTGTATGAGAAACACAATACCCATGCACTGAATGTACTGCAGTGGGAAACAAAGCTCGGATTCAGCCAGCACGAAAGCTCTGCGATGCGGGAGCTGAATGGCCAGTTTTGTTAATATTCCTTAGCCCTCCGCACAAACACTTTCTGGCGAGAGGTTTGCCTTCAAAAACCAAAGATTGGCGTTGGCTAAAGAAGGTGTTGGAAATCAGCAGAAATAATGAAGGAAACACGTTTAATGGAGCAATCCAAGCGGTCGTATTTTGTTTGTTTTTTTAACATAGGATTGAAGCAGGGGGTATCCAGAGCTGAGCCTCATTCATTTCAGCTCCGAGGGACACCCTGCTTCCAGAGATACTTACCACCGTAGGGGGTGCCAGTACGTCTCCTTTTTAAAGCTCCCGCTTAATGTGAGCCAATAGGAAGCCTCATCGGATGACGTCACCGCTTTCTATTGGCCCACAGGCCAGCGGGAGCTTTGAAAAGCGGCCATTACATGAACCCGAGCTCGCGAGCTGGAGTAGCTCATCCCCTTCGGGGGTATCACCAGACACAGGAGGTCCCCGGAGCTGAAATGAATGGTGTTCAGCTCCGGAGACCCCGTGCTTCAATCCTAGGTTAAAAACAAAAAACCCCACCTGCTTGGATTGCGTCTTTACAAACTGAGATCCCCATTAAGAAATAAACTAATTGAAAGAAGCTTTTCTGAGATGAGTTTGCTGAGATCATGTACAGTAGAGCTACAGGTTTATGAATTCTGTCTCACATTACCTGAAAAACAGGCGCTGGCTTTCAGAACTGCTCATGTCATTCTCTCAGTTGGCCTGAGGAAGGGTACTGAGAGTATCAAAGATTTCTTAGGCCTCGTCCAGGGTGACGCTGAGCAGGGGCGCGCACGCTCGCCACGATGAAGCACATTGATGCAATGTGTGTGGCCAGCGTGAGCGGACGCCTGCGCATGCACAGTGCTTAGCTGCTAGCAGAGGGAAGCAAATTTGATTATACCGCTCGCTAGCGCGTCACGTTAGCGGTTCGCCCAATGAGGGTGAACCAGCTTTGTGATGTCATGGCCATGTTTATGTTATTTCTGCTAATTTGTGTATTACAAAGAATAATAAACTAGTTAACCTCTTCACTGCCCGATGTCTCTACAGCCCATTACTGGAAGGGTTAAACAAGAACGGAGAGTGTCATCGAAGATTGAAAGATACCAACACAAAGACTTCCTGCTCACCACCAAAAGGGAATCTAGGGTTTTTTTCCACTAAGGTCCAATGATGGATAACCGGCTCTAGCTACCATTCATGCCAATGGCAGTTAACACAGGATTGGGTGCATTAACCAGCAACGTGCCTTAATTAATACGTGATTGGACTAGATCCCCCCTCCCCCCTCCCCTTACACAGGCACAGCTCAGAAAAAGTTATCAATGAGATCGGTATTTCAACAAGGGATATCTTAACATGTTCACTGCTGGAGGGGCCAGAGGTACAGTACACTAAACGTGCCTTTGGTTTTTCTGGCCTAAGTCAGAAAAACTGAAGTAAATATAAAACGTGCAGATTAGTGAGTGATTTTTTCTCTTATTGAGACTGTGATTCCGTTTGTTAATTGGCACCGCTGCTAATTAACTCCTCTGTGTTAAATCACACATTCTGGCATTTTGCTTCTGCCAATGGGCACGTCGCTGTGTCTGAGTGCATCGAGTCAAACTTGGTTTCCATCAAGGAGCAGCCTGGGGGGTGATGTTTGGAGCAATGCTGGGAGATGTGGCTCAGCGCAGTATTACAATGAGATGCAGCATGTTTGTGCATGTAACTGCCGTTGTAGTTCTCTCTCTTTCTTTGTGTCAACACTTTTGCAGCTAGAGAGGGCATTGCTTTCAGATCGGGGGTCGTCCAATAGGAAGCCGCCATGTCATACCCCCATAACATCGCAACTTCCTATTGGCCGTCTTGGGGGCCATTTTGATTTCCTGAATGGAAAAAAAAGATCACAGGGAAATAAACAGATTTCTCTAGAGCTGGGGGTCTCCAGAGCTAAGTACAGTGTGGTTCAGCTCTAGAGGACCGGCACCGGTCGCCATCCTTAAAAAAAAAAATGTCAAGTAAAGAAATAAATATGACATTTTTGATGAGGTGGCATTAACCACCGTGCCTAGAAAACAAGCATTGTATAAAAGAAACTCAAATAACAAAGGTTTGTACATTTAGCAAATTAATTCACCGTGACCATTCTTGAAATAAGACATAGTAATACTATTATTTGAATGGCATCTTGACCACTGTTGCTGATAACCCAGTTTGCACTGTAACACACACTCATTCATTATTTTTCTTTTATCACATTGTATATTTTCCAGGCTCATAACTTTCACCACCTTTGTTATCCATTTATAAATTAACCTTATATCCTGACACACTCTTCAGAGGAGTAATAGCTTCAGCAGATCTAATGAACCTTTCTTCTGCATAGGATAAGAACAATGTGGACATAATTCAGGGTGGAGGTAATAATAATAGCATGTTCTTGTATAGCGCTGCAAGTTGTACGCAGCGCTTTACAGAGACATTTTGCAGGCACAGGCCCATGTCCCGTGGAGCTTACAATCTATTTTATGGTGCCTGAGGCACAGGGAAATAAAATGCCTTGCCCAAGGTCACAAGGAGCCGACACCAGGCATTGAACCAGCTTCAAACTCCGTACCAGTCAGTGTCTTTACCCACTGAGCCACTCCTTCTCCCTATCTGATATGATATGGTATGGTATGATATGGTATGATATGGTATGATATGGTATGATATGGTATGATATGGTATGATATGGTATGATATGGTATGATATGATGAGATGAGAGAAGTCTATACCAGCTAAATGAACCAACAGCACGGTGTCTTCCATCATAACCAAGCTTGCACTTCCCATTACTCACCTAGTGATATCTGGCAATGCCTCAGCATTTTCAATGGCCACGGAAGAATTTCCAACGGTAAATAAGCCATTCAGTGCTCTGTACGTTCTCCGAATATTGCTCCAATTCAAGATTGTGTAGAACATGTCTTTTTGGATGTTACGTTTGCTGTATATTGCAAACTAATTACGTCCATAGGGGAACTTGGTTCGGTTCGATTCAATGATGCATTATCTTCATAAATACAATAAACTTCCTCCTGAGGAAGTGACGTAGCTTCATGAAACGCGTAGGGAGGAGGAGCCTAGTACAGTGCACGTCGTCAGCCGTCACCCGCGTTGTATCTTGTGGTGTGGGGAAGCACTTCGGGCGCTGCGCCACTGACGTCATCGGTCGGCGCGCGACCTCGTGGACATCTCACCACCGACTGAATACAAGTTGAGGACGGCATTCTTGAGTGGCACGTTTGCCCTCACACAATGTGAGTGTATATATTGCTGCTTTTTAATATTGTTTAATAAATTTTATGCGGAGTACACTAGGCTTTTTTTCAATTCTCTCCAACCGCGGCTGTTGCTGTGTATGCTGCTTCTGGAACGACGCAGACCAAGTTGAAGAGAGCCCTCTTGGGAACCACGGGGGGTCCGTGGAGATCAAAGTGGAGGAAAAGAGCCGGAAACAGATTCTCTCCCCTGAATGAACAAGAGTCTATCTTGTAAGTAAGGATATTCTTCAACTGGTTGGGTTATCTGAGTCTTTATACTGCGCAATGGTGTGTTTTTTTCTTTATCTGTGATTGCAGACACTACCTGGGAAACCACAACTGGAAGAAAATTCACCTCATCAAAATTGTTGATGTAACATTCCACTAACAGGACTTACATTACATCCAGGATTGTGTGAATGTCTTCTGCTTTGCAGAATTATTCATCATTTCTCTCCTTCATTGTGTGTAAATCGAGAAATTGTAGCGGAAGTTTACATTGCTAAGAAACGCGCGGAAATAGACGGAAGTGCAGCCTTTTCACCAGATCCCTGCACTATTTTGAAACTTGTGCCATAATGGAGTAAACATGGCAGTATGTAATGGGACATTTGCGTCTGTGTTGGAATTTGCAAAGCGCGCTGACTTTTCATGCTTAGGGGACGTCTCGCGAACATAATTTCACCCAGTTCGCAAACTACTGCGAAAGAAAATCAGACATCGCTCTACTCCCCAGTGCAATCTGGTGATGAACTCTACAACACTAAAAGGGGTGAAAGGCAGCGACTCCCTCCAACAAGGGCCTCGGAATACACAAAGGGACACGTTTAACTTTTCTTACCACACATTAACCCAGGGGTGGGTAACTCCAGTCCTCAAAGGCCACCAACTGAGTTTTAGGATATTCCTGCTTCAGTAGAGGAAGCTCAATCAGTGGCTCAGTCTTCGAAAACTTGACCTTATTGAGCCACCTCTGCTGAAGCAGGAATATCCTGAAACCCTGACCTGTTGGTGGCCCTTGAGGACTGGAGTTACCCACCCCTGGGGTAACCCCATTATAACTCATGAATAAGAAACCCACCATTCAGAAGAAAGCGACAGTGTGGTGACCAGTGAATGGAGTGTGACAGTAACAGGGCGTACAGACCACTTACCCGGACCCCCACTTTTAATATTTATTCTATAGTTGAACCCTTTCCCTGCAAGAAGGACTATTGCCGGCTATTCTGGCGGTGAAAGGGTTACAGGATGTTAACTATATTTTCCAGTTGGAATCACCTGGTGCACATTGTATCCAGAGTGTGTAGTTTGCTTTATAACTTGGACCAATCATTGGCATATAGCGGTGTATGGAGATATTAAGGGAGATGTTTCAAAATCTCCAGGGGCAATACAGGGGCAAAACAGAATAAGATTTAACAAGCAAAAAATATACAATCACTTCCAACGGGGAATCTGCGGCAGTGTGTGGGCACCGGATTTATACATCACCCACAGAACTTTTCTGTTCTCATGACCCGGAAGACTTTGAGGGAGACCCCCTTTCCTCCACCCCAAGTACCCAGAACCCCACTTAAATAACACACAAGTAACGACAAAACAAGGTCTGGAGATACAAAGCCGCGGCTTTTTATTTAACCATTAAATAATTGGTAAGCGCTCGCTCAAAGGGTTAAAGGTCAAAGGTCTTTGAACCAATGACCCAAGCCGGGCCCTTGATGCGAGTGGGCTCCCAGAAATGAGCCGCGCCCACTCGCCACTCCCAGCCCCACTGGGCTTAACCAAGCACCAAGCTCCATCTAGCAAGGATAAGCACACACCCTCCAACTGCCGCCGCGACAGAGTCAACAACCACCACCACACTTTTACCCCGTAGGGGGTAACAAAAAACGTAGACTTATCTCCCCTCTTTCCAGGCACTTCAGTCCTTATTCTCATATTTCTTTATTTGTTTCTTTTTATAAACCTCAAACCGTAACCACCACATCATCAGCAATATATACGCAAAAAGGGACGGGTGTGCAGGAATTGGTCGCAGGACACACACTGACCACGCGCCCTGCCAGCTGTACTACATAACCTCCCTCGCCCCTCCCCACCCCGTGACCTCGTCACCAAAAAGCAGGGGGGTGGGAGTGAGGCCAGGGAGCAAAGGCTAAGGTAAGAGGGGAGCCTGGCCTCCCCGGTCATTGCTACCCTTCACTTAGGGCTCAGGACAGCTTCCTATCTGCATCAACCACGGGAAGTTCTGATAATCGAGTTTGCTACAGTTAATAACTGATGAATAAGACAGAGAGGATTACGGCGGCCGACAAATTATTTCACACAAAGAGAGGAGAAAAATGTGCCCTTCTACGCATAATTTGCCCTAATTTGACACATCCTGCCGCTTTTGGTATGTTGGGTGAATCTCAGTATAATCACTAACAAAAAATGCTTTCAGTGGAATTTTATTCTTTCAGAAATTCGATGGTTTTTGTGTTGGAGACATGCAGCTGGAAGACTAATTCTGTAATTAACCCTCTATATTCCTAATCAGCCTAGCCTACTTTTGAATCACTTGGGCAAGAATGCGCAAACTGGAGATTTTCTGGGGGGGGGGGGGGGGGTGGCGCGGTGTTTACAGAGGCCCCGCACTCTTCCCCAAGGCAATTAAATGAAATGCCGGGGGAGGCGCGAGGCCTCTTTAAGGCCCCTTTTATAGTCCCGGCGACAGACGCGACGTCGCGTCAAAACAAATGTATTGAATCCGTCGTATGCACTTATAGTAGGTGCGATCGCGATGGCGCGACAGAGTGACTGCTTGGTTGCGATTGCTGGAAGTCACTAAAATTAGATTTTTCGGCAACCGCAGCATGACGTCAGTGGGCACATGATCGGTTCAGCCAATGAGGGCGAACCGCTCACAGCCACGCCCCCACCACGCCCCCGGCCGCCGTTTCTTGCCTCTTACACTATAGGCAGAAATCACTGCGACAACGGCAATGGATGACATCAAGTGGCCGGGACTATAAGCGCGGCCTTACCTGGTCTCAGCTGCTTCTTCGTCGATGCGCACCATGACAATGCAGCCGCGGGGTCAAATGGCAATGCGTTGCCATGCCAACACGACGTCACATGACATCGTGATGCCGCCGAAGCTCAGAGCCGGTAAGGGAAGGGGGGTGTGAGCAGGGGGGGGGGAGAGAGCTGACAGGGGGGCGCAAACAGAAACGTTTGTGCACCCCTGCACGGTGACTACATGTCCAAACAGGGGCAAGAACACAGGAGCAGATCATTTACAGACCTATCCGCCGTTACTGCACCCGCTGGTGCGTCCCAACGCGTTAGCCCCGCCCCTTTCCCCCATGCGGCTAAACACTTTACAATGGCGTCTGCTCCCGTTGGTGCGTTGTTTGTCCTGCGCCAGCAGGAGGCATTAACTACTGCTACATCTGTACATCAACAGATAAAAATCCCACTGAAAATCCCACTGACCCACTGGAAGGTTATTGATCAAAGTCTTCAGGCTGAAGAAGTGGGACAAAAAAACCATCATCTGATTTATCGTGGAACCGCACAGTCAGGGACACTAGTGAGATTTTCCGCTTTGATAACGCCACTGGGGCAGTATTTTTGCCCAGCCTTTACCCCTGGTCTGCAACTGGGAAATCTTAAGGCTGCGTCCATAGTGGTGGAGACGTGGCTCGCGCCGAAAACAAACACTAGGACGCCAATGTGTATGTCCATAGTGCAGGCGCGCCCGAGCACTTTTGGTCGCCGGGCTCGCGAGCCTGCACTATGTCCGAAGCCTAATACATAACACCCACTGTGTTTACTCTTCTGCTGTTCCAGGGCTGACAGCTTGGATACCCAGACCTGAGCCTCTCTGTTTAGATGGCATTTTTTTTTTACACTACCTCATCCTGCAGCAATGTGCTCGTACAGCTCAGCGCTGGGACCCAATTATTATTTTACCTTGTAGGGCAAAGCAAAGGACCCTTGGGTGGCACCGGAGCACCACGCGTGTGCTTGTTATTTAGTAGAGCCTAGTGGAAGAGGTTTATTTTCACTGCCGCAGCAGAGCGGGAGAAAAGGAGAGAGAGAGAGGCGCTGGAGAGAAAGCTTACGCTTTGAGATGTGCTTCTAATTGCTGCTCCGTCTCATACAGTTAGGCTCATATATACAAAGATGTCAGGTTTTCTGGATATCCCTGCTTCAGCACAGGTGGCTCAATCCGTGGCTCTGTCTTTGACTGGCCAACTGCAGTCCTCAAGGGCCACCAACAGGTCAGGTTTTATTGATATCCCTGCTTCAGCACAGGAGGCTCTTCGACTGAGCCACCTGTGCTGAAGCAGAGATATCCGGAAAACCTGACCTGTGGGTGACCCTTGAGGACTTTAGTTGGCCACCCCTAATTTAACCCCTTCTCTGCCCGGAAAAGGGGTCAAGCCTGCATCCCGCTTGCCTACATACAGTAGCTTTACAATGAAGTGAAATCACTTAGTTATGACTCACTTTCTGCACCATTTATAATGGCCGTTTCATAATTTAGTAGTTCTGCAAACTTGGTTCTGAACTTTTACCGTGAAGAGCACAGTAACGAGTATCAGTGGATAAATAATACAACTCTGCCTTCGTTAGGAGCTAGCTAGAGTCTCCAAACCTAACTGACAGCGTTGTTTAACCCGCAGTAACCAGTCATTAAGCCACTTTTAGAAAAATCACAATGGCTACAGACCTGGTGGATTTTTAGATAAATATGGGGAAAAGCGACTGCCATAAAAACCTATAATTATGTGTGTTGCAAATGGCCCTAATTACACCTTTACCTGGTTACTCAAGGGCAGCGTTTCCACACAGTGGGAATTATGTATCAAGGCAAATTTGGAGCAAAATGACAGCAAAGGGCATCATTTTCATCTTGCATCAAGGTCTTTGCTCCAAGTCCTGCGCTGTGCGATTGGGGGAGTGTCAGTGGGAGGATCTGACGCACAGATTATAATGAGATGGTATCAAACTCTGCGTCTCCGTGCGTCACTTTTTAAAAAATCTTGTACAGTATTTGTGTTAAAACTATTTGCCTGGTCCGAGGGGCGTAATCCTTCCTGGCTAACACGCCGTGAAAGACTTTCTAACAATTGGAGGGAACGTGAGCAGAAAATGTGCACTTTGTTTACGTGTTTCCCAGCCTGGGGGGCTACATTCAGGGTTTCCACCTGCGACTGAAGGCCAACCTGGAGATTTTCTTTTAAAAAATCAAGCACTTACCTCTGGCGTCCTTCCGGCAACTTCCCGCTGCAACTCTATTCAACATGGCTGTGCCGCGTTGCCATGACATCGGGATGCTACGTGGCGTCAAGTTGCCATGACAACTGGGCGCAGCGTGACCGTCACATAGCATCTCGTTATCGCGGCAACGGGCGTCACGTGACGCCGCACAGCCATATTGCCAGTATTTGCAGGGGGAAGATGCCGGGAGGAGATGCCGAGTGACGTTTCCGCCGCCGCTACCACCACCCGCCCAAGGTTGCCACCACCCGGAGGTAAACCCGTAGCCCGGACATATGTGGCCAAAACCCGTAGTCTCGGGGCGAAACCCGGAGTGCTGGCAGCCCTGGTTACAGTATGTTCTAAGGAAAAAGTGGTGTTGTAATGGGGGGAAAAAAGCTGCATGATGCAGTATGTACAAGGAATACGTGATGTAGTATGTAGTGTATCAAAAACAATTGATCTCACTGCAGTCAGTGGGATTCTTTCTTGATACATTTGGTGCAGTTTGTTTTGCCCCAGAATTGCACCACTTTTCCCTTGATACATACAGTATAGGTATAGCACCTTGGAGTGTACAATCTAATCTAAAACAAGTGTCACAGATACAGCCTCAACACATGATAGAGTTACTGTAAATCAGCATTCTGCTTTACGACCTGTAAAAAAACCATGTCTCCTTTTCTTTTAATTCTTTTTATCATTGCTAAGTCCATTTGCTGCTGTTTTCAGCAACCTCACAGTTTTTAAATGCTGTCATTCAATTGTGGAGATTTGCCTAGCTGGGAAGTTAAAATGGCCGCTGTCATTCAGTTAGAACAGCGGGTGCCAGTTTTGTGAAGGGATTGCTGCTTTAAAGCATACATTGCCATATTTAGGAAAGGGTTGTAATACAGTGGCGAGAAAGTTTGTGAACCCCAATGATAATGATAGAAATGCCATAGTTTTTTCCATGATAACCTTGAATCAAAACCTTAAATATCCAATATGGTTTATATTAAACAATTCCGTGTCTTTTGAAACAAAATGATGTACTGTACCCCACTTTCCAATTAGCAGTTTTTATCATGATCCTGTGAATCACAGACCCAGTATGGTCTTTCTCCCTCCAGCAGAAAAGAGAGGTACATGAGAATTGTGCCAGGTAGTATTAGGACCTGCAGATTGGTCATGCTGTGAAGTGGCTGCAGGCTTATAAAGCTTTGCCCAAAGGGTTTAACTAAATTACCCATTTTCATTAGCAGATAAGCACTGAGGTATTGCACTATATGTTGTGTCACTTTGTATGTTGCTCTGGTCTTTCTGTTTTTGTTGGTTTATATTAAACAATTCTGTGTCTTTTGAAACCAAATTAATGTACTGTATGAAATAGACAAACAATGAGTAATTAAGAGTCAGGGTATGTGCAAAAGTAAGTGAAACCCTTATTTTATCAGCTAAAGGGGATACATACAATCTTCAGGCGTGAGTTTGGGAGGCCCCATCCTATATAAAGATCAGAAAATTAGTAAGGTTGGTCTTCACCCTACAGGTGTGTGGAAAGATGTCATGGAACGATCAAAAGAAATCTCTGAAGATCTCAGAAAAGCGTCTAGAAAGGTTGCAAAACCATTTCTAAGGATTTGGGGTTCAATCAATCCACTGTCAGACAGATAGTCTACAAATGGAGCAAGTTCAAGACCACAGTCACTCTACCCAGGAGTGTTCATCCTACCAAAATCTCACCAAGAACAAACCGGCAAATCATCCAGGAAGTCACAAAGAAGCCCAGAGCAACATCCAAGGATCTGCAGGCCACTCTCACCTTGGCTAATGTGTTCATGACTCAACTATTAGAAAAAGACTAAACAGAATGGTCCCAAGGACCCAGCCAACTTGTTCCGTTATTATATATACAGTATAAGAGCCCGAGTGATATCCTCAACTCGTGCCCCTCGTCACCACTATCTGCCCAAGCCATATGGCTACAATGCCGGCCTCCCCAGCCTGGTATAACACAGCATTCTCCATCAATCCCAACTAGGAGGTCCAACACATCTCAGTTAAAGGAGCCAATACTGATCCCACCCCCCCCCACCCCGTTCCCTGCCGGGCCACATTTCTCCAACCACACTTTCCCCATAATCTGCCACAAATTATCTACTATATATTTTGGAAAGTTGTTTGTCAGTCTGTGCAATATGCATTTGGACACCTCTTAGGGGCACCGTAACTAAATTTTGCATTATGTTTCCTGAGATCAAGGTGTGGGTTCTTGTCTATGTTTGAATACAATTCTCAAATGACATCACAAATGACATGTCCCCTCACACAACCCTCAAGCTACCACTTCATCTTGGTCGCTCTAAAAATTCAATTTGCAACATTAGCAAAAATACCAGAGCAGCCAAAGTTCTTGAAGAGTGTGAGATCATTGTTTGGGACACGAGTACAATGTCCCACAAATACACATTAGAGGCTCTCGATGGAACACTTCCAGACCTCAGAGGCAATTCAACTATTATGGGTGGGGTTGTTGTTGTTTTAGCAGGAGATTCCGCATGAATAAACTAAAAAGTTAAATTATTCATTTATAAATCTCAGAATTTGTTGGTTTCTTAGAATTCCCGAGCAGCACCGGGTACTTTCAGCTAGTATTATAGACAGTGGGGGATTTTCCCATTAGGTCCTGGCCTGGGGTGGCAAAAATGTCCGTCCCCCTATACATCTGCCGCGCTTTCTGGGCCTATCGGGCCTGATGGGAAGGCCCTTACATGTGGCGGCACGCCTCCTTGCTGCTGCCCTCCTCCTCCTTTCAAAATGCAGCGTGAAATGATGCTGCGGGCGTGACTATGAAATCCGTGGTTGTTTTTATACAGCACCCAACCGCTATGACATAGCTATCCCCACAAAACACCCCAGCACTAAAAATAAGGGTGGGTGGGTACTTCCCCATTGGTTGGTCAGCAGAAGCAGAGAGGAAACTTCCCCTACCTCCATTCCACCCCTTAAATAAGCTTCCGTGACCCTCCATTCCTTACACTGACGTCACCTATCCCAAGGGAGGAGCGGCTCGGCACCAAGTCCTGCCCTTAATAGTTCTGGGCTCTCTTGTTCAAAATACCTTACTCCGTTTACCAGAAAAATAACTTGGCTTTAATCACAGGATCTGTAGGCCGGTAGTCTTTATTATATTTTCCATGGTTCTGCTAAACATCACACTACAGTACGCCTCTCCATTTCAAGGTTTTGTCTATGCAATCCCTCACTCCATCCTGTATTCCCCCTCCCTCCTTGTTCTGTTTCATGGTAATATGGCCTCGTGAAACCACAGATGAAAAGTAGACAAGAGGCCTTCATCAGGAGTCAAACACAAAGTTTTACCACCATAATACTGCACATAAGACTCAAGTTAACTCCTGTACTGTCAGGGGCGCCAGCGACAGCTTCACTGATAATGGAGAAACCTGCATATTCCTCTGCAGTCCTAATGGGCCTAAAAGTAGTAGCTGTGAGAAGTCCATATCCATGCGGAAATTGGCTTTTCACTTGGGTATGCAGGTCACTGTATTTTAAAAGCCCTGCTTGCCTGTCTAAACCATGCAAGAAACGCTTATTTTTTAGATGCAATTTCATTTCGGGTTTTCAAATACGTGCAAAATGGCCAAAATGTCTCAATTTTGTAAATTTGACCAATTCAAACCGCTCGGAAATGCTCCCAAATTTGACGTCGCCACCTCAAGACTGGTAAGATTGCCCAATAGATGCAAGATTTGCTGTTTTAGCTCTGTTTGGTTGGGACTCCCTAATTTAATTACTTTAATTACCTTTTTCATGCACTTTTATAACATTTCCCTGGTTGGAGGAGGTGACGGGCCAATATGAAACTGGGAGGGAGGGGGAAGGGGCCTTTATCCCAGCCAGGGCATTACTTGCCAATAATGCCCTTTTCTATGTGGATTATTAATATAATAGTTTAAATGTATGTGCTGAATGATTTTTTGATAAAAATAACAAAACAAATCCTGCTCTGTAGAACTTACAATATAATTGTGATGGCACAGGGAGATCGAATGAATTGCCCAAGGTCACAAGAAGCTCACACTTCAAGGGCAATGTTCATTAGTTTCAGACTCCTTTACAGTACACGTGTGTGTGTGTGTGTGTGTGTGTGTGTGTGTGTGTGTGTGTGTGTGTGTGTGTGTGTGTGTGTGTGTGTGTGTGTGTGTGTGTGTGTGTGTGTGTGTGTGTGTGTGTGTGTGTGCGCGCGCGCGCATGTGCAGGGTTTTTTTACTCACCGTAAGTTATTTTGTATCAGTAGATAGAAAATACGGAGCAACAGCAAACCGGATATCGGATACCGGAAATAGCATGGGGACCCGTATTATGGTTTTTTTTTTAAACTTCTTTAAAACGACATATACAGAACATAGGAAAAGTCCAAGAAAAACTCCCACGCATTTTGCACCTACAGTAAGTGACGCTTTCTCAAGGAGTCATAAAAATAACTTATTTTGTGTCTGTATATGTATGTATGTTATATATATATATATATATATATATATATATATATATATATATATATATATATATATATCATAAACATTTCACAATGTAGTAAAGAGCTCATTACCACCTTCAGTAATTGCATATAATGTGTCGCGTGATCTCCCCATGTATGTTATTTTAGTTCTGTTTTGAAAAAAGTCGCATTTCTCAATTTGCGCTCCACGTTTAATCGCTCGGAATGTGTGCGTTCAATAGATGTGATATTTTCGAAGCGGAAAATCTTATACAATACGGCGAGATCAGACATGTATATTTCTGCTACTTATTGCCATGTCCAATCGCAAGATTTCACCTTCACAATACCGCAACGGCTAGAAAAGGCCCCTGAAAGCAGTCTGGCCCTTTCTCCGTATTACTAACATCATGTAGGGCAGATTCCATATATGGTTTTCAGTAGTTATAAAGGTAGATGTCTCACACTGGGGACTGTGTATTAAAGTGTGCATAACAGCTGCAAATATTGAGCCAAGCTTCTGCCAAGAACTGCACTGGAATTATCAAAGAGAACAACTTGCAGTGTTTCCCATTGATTTTTACCTTAACAAAACGGGGGGCAGCTTATCTGCCCTAAACTTTCATACCCAGGAGTCTGTTTCTCAAGGGCTGCGAAATTGGAGTAAAACTATAGCAGATGTACGGTACAGTATTCCTGGGAAACCATATCGCTTCCCCGGTTGTATCCAGGAGACATCAAATATAATAAATATTAACAAAAACAAGGTAAGTCAAAATAAAATGAAAGTCAAACTAGAATTAACTAACTAAACCAGGGTTGGCCAGCTCCAGTCCTCAAGGGCCACCAACAAGTTAGGTAATCAGGATATCCCTGCTTCAGCACAGGTGGCTCATGCAGTCCCTGCTTCAGCGTAGGTTAATCAATCAGAGGCTCAGTCTTCGACAAAAGCCACTGATTGAGCTACCTGTGCTGAAGCAGGGATATCCTGAAAAGGGCCACCAACAGTTCAGGTTGAGGACTGGAGTTGGCTACTACCCCTTAACTAAACCAGACTAACTCAAATTAACTATACTAACTATACTAACTATACTAACTATACTATATATATTTAAAAAACACAACTATATAACTGATAACTAATAAAATGTAATAAGCTAACTATAACTAGTATCTACCATGCTATGACTATCAAAATACTAGAATTAAGACCAACTATCATTTTAACTACATAACACAAACTATAACTGTAACAAATTATAACTAATATATGACACTATACCTATTGTACTATATACCTTTACTATAGAACTATAACTATAACAGTAGAACTATCTCGGTGCTGCTGCCAGGAAGCCTGGGCCCTAATTATTGTGAAGACTTCCCCATGCTGGGGAAGAGGTCAGCTCCATCCAAATAAATGAGAGAAACATGTTCTTCAGCACAAGGAACACACAGCTACACAGCATATTGATCAGCAAACCTCAGACTCCACTGACTTCTGTGGCCAGTAACAGAGAAAGTGGACTCACTCCCTTAGCATCAAAGTATTGTATTGTATGTCGTTATTTGTATAGCGCCAGTAATACACGTGGTAATCATATAAATAACAAATAATAAATAAATATAAATAACAGGTCATGGGAATAAGTGCTTCAGACAAACATAACATTAAGGAAGAGGAGTCCCTGCTCCGCGGAGCTTACAATCTAATTGGTATGTAGGAGGAACGTACAGAGACAGTAGGAGGGCATTTTGGTAAGTGCTTCTGCAGGGGGCCAAGCTTTATGTATCATGTGTCTAGTAATATCTACGGTGCTACTCATATGCTTCTTTAAGCAAGTGGGTCTTAAGGTGGTCTTAAAGGTGGACCTTCCTCGTTAAGCAGTGGCAAAACTGGGGAAAACAAAGTGACACATTACAATGATTTGAATGGTCATTTTAGGTCTATGATAAATCTGGTACTGTTTTTGCAAAAGATTTGCCCATATTTGGCAGCCATACAATTTTGATAACCAGACCTCCGCAATACCTCATACCATGTTTTTCAGCAGGGGTTCTTAGGAATCTGAGTTCTGTGCGTCTCCCTAAAGGGTTCCCTGTAATTTTCAGGTCATTTGAAAATTGTACCAAATACAGAAGAATTTACAATGCATCTGATCTCACTATTAGAGAGGGTTGGGGATCCTTATAATGAATCTGATCTCAGACGCACTATTAGAGAGGGTTGGGGTTCCTTACAATGCATCTGATCTCAGGCGCGCTATTAGAGAGGGTTGGGGTTCCTTACAATGCATCTGATCTCAGACGCGCTATTAGAGAGGGTTGGGGTTCCTTACAATGCATCTGATCTCAGACGCACTATTAGAGAGGGTTGGTGTTTCACAGAATTTCACAATATAATTATAGGTTTCCTTAACTAAAAAAAGGTTGAACACCACTGCTTTATACAGTACTGTATGTTAAGAGACCATGCGCCTTATGCAGAGAGGAACGTTATTTAATGTGAAAACGGCAAGAAAATAGCCACAGAATTGGAGCAAGTTATGGTCGTATGCAGAAAGCTGCGTTACCTAATTTTTCTGATGAGATTCAAAATTGCCAAGTTTTTCTGGCTAGATTGAACTCACTATAATATAGGGCAGAATGGCGAGTTGCAGTGCATCTATGCTACCTGCATACCACCCTATTTTAACATGGCGAATTTACCAATCTCTCCACGTGTTTGGCAATTTTTAAAGTAAAGAAACCTGCTGTGGAGAATTTTATGAATCTCTCCATGTTCTCTGCAGGAGAAGCTTCTCTGGGAAGTATTTTCTCCAAAATATGGTGCTATTTCCCTTCTCTATCCTCTCTGCATAAGCCCCCATGTCTAGGATATCGTTAGCCAGTCCCAAATGTCGAAATCTGAAGATTGGAAAAATTCAGCAGGCAGAAAATTCCATTTCAACATGGAAGAGGACTCCAGCAGGATCCTTAAAACACCCGATTTAAGCCTTGTATTGGTTGGTGAGCTAAAGACGGATGAGAACTCTATGGAGGCTTTCTGTCAAGGAATGGACACAAACACAATGGGCATTTTGTCGACTGTAACTGAAGAATCAAGTTGCGTTTCTACACCTTTCATATTTTACTCATTTTGGTAACGTATAAAACTATGCAAGCGATAAAATGCAAATGAGCGAGTTACTGCATTTCTAATAAGCAGCCCGTCCTGCTCTGTTAGCCGTCCATGAGCTGGAAACGACACATTACACCCTCAGCACCGAGCTCAGGAGCACAACACAAAACCACAAACACCTGGCTCTGATTTCCCAGACTGTGCGAGGATGTATCGTGAAGTTCATTGCATTCTTAAGAGAAAAGCAATTGCAAACAAACATATACAGTACAGACGCACAATCATTTACCTACATAGGACATACTCTGCATTAAGATGCACTCTGGCCACACATTAACTCATTGGGTGCCATATGATGTGGTAGCTATTTATGTCATGGGTTTTCTGCTCGTTGTCTTGGGGAGATGGTGTTCGCGATCTGGCCAGAAGAGGATAGCTTCTCTCTCCTTGGCTTCATCGCGTGATCACAATGTGCCAGAGGGACTGGGAAACACCTTTTACCAGTCTGGGTTTTACATTTGGAAGCCCTGAGGAAGACTTCCCCCTTGGAGGATGACTCGGGAACGGCCTGATTAGTTTGGGATTTTAATAAGGCGGTCATTTATCAAAGTCTCCAGGTTGCAAAAGTGGGGCAGAAATAGCGCAAGATAAGAAGCAAGAAACAATATCAGATTTCCCATAGAACAACAAATCACCCAAAAATCTACTCGCCGAACCTAAACATCTACTCACCATCTAGCCCCGCCCCTAGCCCCACCTTCACTTGGGTTTGACTGACTGGGTGGGTGACTGACTGGGTGGGTGACTGACTGGGTGGGTGACTGACCTTGGGTTGGTGACTGACCTTGGGTCTAGGATGACTGACCTTGGGTGGGTGGGTGGATGACTAACCTTGGGTGGGTGATGGATGGGTGGTTGGGTGGATGACTGACCTTGGGTGGATGACTGACCTTGGGTTGGATGACTGACCTTTGACTGACCTTGGGTGGGTGACTGACCTTGGGTGGGTGACTGACCTTGATATTGTGGGTGCTGCTTCCTGCTTCCCTGTGCAGGGTGCTGCTTCCCTATTTGCTGCCCGCCCCATTGGGAGCGGGGAGTGGGTGCACATGCAGCATTTGCAGCAGCATTTGCGGTGCTTCCTCCCCCCTGCACCCGGTCCCCGTGGCTGCTGCCCGGGGCGGGAGGTAGGCATGAGGGGAACAAGATTGACATGCGCTTGCAATGGTGCGTTAACTTCCAGCCCACATTCCCCTCGGATGCCCATGCGGACGAGGAGACAGGACAGTGGGGAGAGCGAAGAAGGGGTCTGGCGATTGGCGGGCGATTGGGATGGGGGGCTGCCATCCAAACACCACTCATCGCACCCCTGCAGGCCGGACACCCTGCTTCCCTGCGCATACGCGCCGAGACCTCTGCACATGTTCACCGGGATCTCCAGCCGGAGTATTCTTTTGTGCATGCGCCAAGCGGGCGGACCCGATCGCGCCACCGCAGCACCTTGCCGCTACCATACCCCGCCGACGCAGCAGCACCTCGCCAGCGGGCACAATCCAGTCGCCCATGGCGACCGGATTTGTTGAGCACTGTATAGATAGATAGATAGATAGATAGATAGATAGATAGATAGATAGATAGAAGAAAAAGAGGACAGGCATTCCACTAACAAAAAACGCTAATTTATTAGCTCAAATTTTCAGATCAATCTCAAGCCTTTCTCAAGAGCGGGCCTTTAGAATTCCTGTCCTCTTTTGTTTTTATACTCTCCCCTGGATGGTATGCATCCAGATAGTGACTTTTCACTCTTTGTGATTGCCCTGCTTCTGCTCACTCGTATATATATTTATATATATATATATATATATTTATATATATATATCTATATATATGTACAGTATATATATATATATATATATATATATATATATATATATATATATATATATATATATATATATATATATATATATATGCAGACGCAGGGTATATATACACGAGAGACACACAATATATACACGAGAGAGCAGAAGCAGGGCACTCACATAAAGTATATATATAATGTATATATATAGGGTGCCCAAACGTCTTTTTATTACTTGACTCTGTAAATCTCATAGTAATTACTTCTTCATTTCAGATTCCAACTAGTTTACTAAAACTAAATTGTTCATTTATAATAACATTGTTATTATAATTACTGTATTAGCCAAAGACCTTCTATTTTTCTATTACTGAAGCACACATTTGTATTCAATAATACCCTAGAATCACATCCTAATTTATGTTCCTGTATTGCCAACCTAATTCCAAATCATTACAGCCCAGTACTGGTTACCTCACTCTTAATTGTCCATGGAAATGTTGGTTTGTTATAAGGCAGAATGTGCGTGCGAATAAAAAAAGAACAGAAATTTGTATATTGAAATCTTCTGTCCACAAAGAACCCTGTTATGTAAATATGTGCTCACAACATACTACAGTATTCTGTATACAGGGACTTTTCTACCCAAACAGAAAGGTTCATTATGCCTTTTACTGCCTCCAAAGCATCACACAGTGTTTTACCTGCAGATATGAGTATCCTGTAAATGTTCTGTGAATGTTATTCAATTGTGTATGAAATAAAGGGGGTCTTATTCTTTAAAGGGCTGCATTAGCTAATACAGCTAAACCTGGGTTAAGTCTTGTTTACTCCCATAAAGAGCATTGAGTTCACTATAGTGTTAGTGATAATTACAGGCAAATGAGGTGTTATCATTTTATTGCATATCCACTATAGTCCATTAATGTTACTGGGGGGACTTAACGTTACGTTAGTTACAGTAGGTCGGACCTAAGCTTGGTGTTACTCACACCCAGACCCTGGAATAGGGCTTTTGCAGGGTCTGGATGAGTGTAACATCAACGTTAGACATCATTTAACTAACAGAGTTATTCCCCAGTGTTATTTCCCTATCCTCTCTTTGTGAACGTGCGCTAAACACCTATATTAGGGTCTGGATTGGAGTAACGCCAAGACATAGTCAACGTCATGTTATTGAAATGATGCTATAATAACGTGATATTAGACCTATGCTAATGGGTTGTAGATTGGCCATTGGGCGAACATACATCAGGGAACATAACGCCATTACTGTTTTAGGTGACGTCAGGTTATGAGCCCTGATTTATTGGCGCTCTGCTTAATGCTGTAGTGAAAAGTATTGCATTGTACTGAAGAGAGTTAAAGGTGTAATATCATGTGTAAGACACTGACTCTGTACACAACGACACTGAGTGTGAAGCAGGGGAACCTGGTTCAATTCCCAGTGTCAGCTCCTTGTGACCTTGGGCAAGTCACTTTATCGCCCTCTGCCTCAGGCACCAAAAACAAAGATTGTAAGCTCACCTGGGCAGGGACCTGTGCCTGTAACATTCCTCTGTGCTGCGTACCGCGCGCTATACTGTAAGTGTGACGCGCTTTGAGTCCCATTGGGAGAACGCTATATGAAATAAAGTTATAATTATTATATGGGATTTTCTTTTTACACATTTTGATGGTCTTCCTTATTCTTTTAAACAATGATCCCAGGCCGGTAAACAACCAAGATTTACTTAATGACTGTGTGACTGACACTTTGCTCCCAGGTGGGACTGTCCAACTCTAGAAATAAGAAGCCTTTGCACTCTTCCTCCACTTTGCCAAGACGCCTCCCCGAGGCTAGTTTGGGATTATGAGCGTGATGTGCGCAACTTGGCTGCTCTCACAGCCTGGTCCTTGGGGCGCTTTTAGCACTGCCCCGCTCTGTAATTGTGTGACTGCTAAGCAAATCTGTTCCCATGATTCAGAGCTTTCAAGTGACAGAAGTATGTCTTTATACACCGGAGCGAAAACACATGCTCCGTGCTGGTCCGATGGCTGGAAATAAGTCATTTAGATATGTATCAGAACTTAAATTCGAAGAGAAAGTCTTTAAATCCCTGAAGCTGCACATTTCTCATAAAGCAGAATCATCTGCGTCCACTACCTTATTATTATTACTGTGGGTCAACAATTAACCACTTCACTGTCTGTACTGAATGAATGTATGTATGACTTTATTTATATAGCGCCATTAATGTACAGTACATAGCGCTTCACAGCATTAATAGTTACAATCATATAAATAATAAGATATAAATAACACAAAGGGAAGAAGTGCTCAGACGTAAAAGTAACATTTAGGAAAGGTGAGTCCCTGCTCCGAAGAGCTTACAATCTAATTGTACTGATAGCGAAGCCACTTACAAGTCTCCTGGATATCAAAGTGGCTCAGAAAACGGCACCAGATCTAACAAAGAAAAGTAATCTGACGGAAAGCGATGCATTATTCCATTCCTGAAATCTGGGGCAATATTCTTGCGTGATATTTGCCCCAGTTTTAAACTTGGGGAACTTTCATAGGCACATAAGAGCTTCCTAACTCTATAAAACGCAAGTGATGGGAGCGCAAAACATATGTACTGTAGCTAGTTTTATTATCTAAAAAATGCATGTGACCATTTGTGTGCGTTATTCCCTGACCAGGCGGTCTAATTTACATTCACAAGGGATAATATTTTTTTCCCTTGGCTTGTATTAGCATTCGTTCTCTATATTCCATTAACCCCAGCATGTGCTCGTTAGCACATGTGTGTTTTTTTATATCATCAATAACAACAGGTATCCATATTTATTTGTGTTGAGTTACTTTAGCTATTAATATGTGTGGTCTTTGTTGTTTTACTTATATTTTATTCTCTTTGTCTTTTCTGTGTTATTAATAAAATACATTGTTTTTTCATAACATTTTGAGTGCTTTATACAGGACCTCTTTTTTTTTTCTTTGTGTGTTCATACTATTTTGGTCCTTTAGCACCACCAGAGGGTATTTTTTAATCCCTTATTTCTGTTTTTTGTGATTTATTAGTAGATAGGAATAGGTGATTTGATTGTGGCACTATACTTGTGTTTATTATATTATTTTATATATATATATATATATATACACACACACACACACACACACACACACACACACACACACACACACACACACACGCACATTTTAATCCACAAAAAATAATCCCATAAACTGGTTGTTATAATGAATATTTTTATAGATATTATTATGCACATGTGAGGCTAGGCTTTAAGCAACAGAATATGTTAGATGTTGCAATACATGCTAAAGATTTGAGAGCATGTGTTTCCTGTATGCCAGGGAATAAGTGTCACTCTAACAACATATGTTCCTAGGTGAGACTGCACTTTTAATGATAGAAACATGCTGTACGCCCCTGCAGTTATCAGGGTTAGAGGAATACACAGAGGGAAGGCACAGAAGTACAGCACGCACACAGCATGCATTACATTTGTCTTGCATTTGTTTCATATGCATATGGTTAATTTCCCCACAGACTCAGAAGTTTCCATTCCAGCCGGCCCTAAAATGTGCCCATCACTAGTTATAACAGCAAAAGTGTCTGCAATTCTTACAAGAAGAATAGGAAAAAAAGAGAAGTTTTACAAATAAATAAAGAATGCAGAATTAGTGAAAGTGGGGAAAAGTGGTTCAAACTGTGGCAGCACTATATGACCTTGAGGCAAATCGTGTTATGTCCCTAAGCCTCAGGAATGTACCCTTCTCTCCCAGAGGCAGGACGCAATGTGTTACTGGTACTTCTTACACACCAGGTGGCTGCAGAATAAAGTCTGTCTACCTTTTGTATGTTACTATGCTCAGAAAAACCTGCATAAACAATTATTTAAAGGCGACATAAAAGGTGAGAGCCTTCATGCTGTACGTGTGATATTCAAGCAGCAACACGTGAAATCTTGTGCTTTTTTTAATCAGTTCTGTATCATTAGATAATAGTGATTGTGTTTTTATTTTTTTTGTATTCAACTTTTAATGCCATTGTTAATGTGTTTTATAGCATCCTTTGATTTCTATAGCAAGTTTTAGCCCACCTCCCCAGCAGTGCAAGATATTTGCAACACTTTCCTGTTGGTGATCATTTGTTGCCAATGTTCCTAGCAGTTTGAGCTGTAAACTGTACCAATAGATAATGTTATCTTAGCAATATCAGGATACATTGTAGCTGCTGAGTTACACTGACTGAAGGATTGATTGAAACTGAAAGGCGGCCATTATGTTAAGCACACAATCAGGATTTTTACAGATTTAGAACAGAAGCACCAAACGTTTGCCAGCTTAGGTAAGAATACAGGGTCAAAGGGGAGATAATGGGTTGCTCAAATAGTTCCGAACACAAAACTTTAGTAGTGGTATCCAAAGATATATATATATATATATATATATATAAATAAACAGTTTTCTTAGTTGGAGTGGGTGATACAGTCAAACTAGTGAGCCGTCTTGTATATTGTATTGTATTGTATGTCTTTATTTATATAGCACCATTAATGTACATAGCGCTTCACAGCAGTAATACACGTGGTAATCAAATAAATAACAGATAATATAAATAACAGATCATGGGAATAAGTGCTTTAGTCATAAAAGTAACATAAAGGAAGAGGAGTCCCTGCCCCAAGGAGCTTACAGTCTAATTGATGTTTTCAATAAAGCCCCCCTGAAGGTCACAGGTGATAATGGTGTCCCACACCTCTGCAGCCTCATTGGGGGTGTCTATCAATGTAAAGCAATATTCAGCAAGACATAGTACTCACACAAAGAACAGCGCAAAAACGCAATAGTGAAGTAAATAATGACAAATTAGATTGGTGTAAAATTGGTGAGTATTAGGCGTACATTTAGGCAAATAAAACAAAGCATGTCTGTGCAAACATCAGCACAATGTTACCACAGGAGCCCCTCTGGATGGTGTCACCCTCTGGTTCAGCAGCTGTCTCTGGAGAGTCTTTAGTTGTATCTCTCACCCTCGTGGAAGGCAGCTGCAGCCCTTAAGCTGTTGTTGAATCCTCCTCTGCTTATCAGGCTGGGCTCACAGGTACACACTGCGCTGTAGGGGATTGCAAGTCCACTTTCTCCTGCACACAGAAGTTCCTGCAGTCTCTCTGTGTATTCGGGGCACCACGCGGTCCACGTGGTGTGTAGAGCCGGCGCTCGCGCACTCCCGTGACGTCACGGATGACGCGTTATGCTCCGTTTTGTGGAAATCCCCAAAAATCAAATCCGCAATACAAACGGCTTCAGAAATGTGATGAGGAGGCTAGGATAGGGAGCCAAACCCTTACTGTACTTATCCAACGCGTTTCGAAGCTATAGATCCCTGATGAAGAAGCTTTTCCATAGCTTCGAAACGCGTTGGATAAGTACAGTAAGGGTTTGGCTCCCTATCCTAGCCCCCTCATCACATTTCTGAAGCTGTTTGTATTGCGGATTTGATTTTTGGGGATTTCCACAAAACGGAGCATAACGCGTCATCCGTGACGTCACGGGAGTGCGCGAGCGCCGGCTCTACACACCACATGGACCGCGTGGTGCCCCGAATACACAGAGAGACTGCAGGAACTTCTGTGTGCAGGAGAAAGTGGACTTGCAATCCCCTACAGCGCAGTGTGTACCTGTGAGCCCAGCCTGATAAGCAGAGGAGGATTCAACAACAGCTTAAGGGCTGCAGCTGCCTTCCACGAGGGTGAGAGATACAACTAAAGACTCTCCAGAGACAGCTGCTGAACCAGAGGGCGACACCATCCAGAGGGTCTCCTGTGGTAACATTGTGCTGATGTTTGCACAGACATGCTTTGTTTTATTTGCCTAAATGTACGCCTAATACTCACCAATTTTACACCAATCTAATTTGTCATTATTTACTTCACTATTGCGTTTTTGCGCTGTTCTTTGTGTTTTTTCTCTTAGTGTTTGGAGTGCCGAGCCACTCCTAGAGTATAGCAGCATACGCATCAATACTTGGTTTGGTATACTTTTAAATATTAGTATTACCCATACACAATTAATATTAATTGCACTTTATCACAACTATTTGAATTTTGTTTAAGGTGGATTTTGGGTTGCGCACTTATTTTTGTTTATATATAGTACTCACACATCTGCTTGGGTTTGTGATTGTTCAATCCTTTCTCACTCCTAGAAACCCTGATGAAGCGTGCCAGCCGCAGATAGCTAAATCTAGGGTTAAATGCAATAAACAGCAGTGCACAACCAAGGGAGTCAGGGTCAAAGTAACAATCAAACAATATTTATTAAATCCTCACCAAAAGGAGGCACACAGACCCTCCTACACGTTTCACACCTTGTGGGTGCTTAATCAAGGGTGCTTTATTAACTCCTTGATAAAGCACCCACAAGGTGTGAAACGCGTAGGAGCATCTGTGTACGGCCTTTTGGTGATGATTTAATAAATATTTTTTTGATTATTACTTTGACTCTGGCTCCCGTGGCTGTGCACTGCTGTTTAAACCTACGTAACAATATAGAATGATACATTGTCACATGCTTTACTTATATAAATAAGACAAACAAAGGGGGGAAGTAGTATTGCTGTTTTCACAGGTTCGATTCCAGACATGGCTAACTCAGCCTGTCATCTTGCTGTGAAAGATACAATTGAAACTGATTACAATAGGGCGATAATAATGTGGAAATAAACAAAAAAAGCAAATGTGCTAGTATATTAATATAAGTATATTTAATTTGTTTTCCTTGGTAATCAGACACTTGAGGCAATTTTTGTTTGCACAATTGTTCTCTAATTGTGTTTGTGAAAGAAGAGACTAAACAACAGTCTTATCACAATCACGCCTACACCTTCCTCATATCTCTACGGGAAATAATGAGTAATCTATGGGGCTCCTGTTGGATGCTGCTATCCTAGGCAGGGTGTTAAAGGTGCAATTCCACATCATTAGAAACACAAATTAGATGTGGTTAGTGGAGCCAATTAAACTATAACAATGCTAATTTGTCTGAATGGGGACGTGTTTGTCAATCAAATGTTTTCTTTCCCCTTATCCCACCCTGTCCTTATCAGAGATCCAATAAAGAGAGGTGGGACTCTGGCAGTACAAGCGCTTGCTGATCACACGGAGACATCACACAGTGACATCACACAGTGACATCACACAAAGGGAGCAGCCAGAGAAAATCAAACCCCTCCTAAGTCTAACTTTAATGTAGGTTTTAAAGATAATTCTAAGCATCAGATTTGGGTAAAAAGGGTATCAATTAACCACACGAAGCCCCTTAAATATGTGACTGGAATTAGCTCACTTTGGTTCTACTAGGGATCGCCACTTAAAAAGATATCTAACAAGCAGGGCTTTATGTGGAGGTGAATTTACCATTTCTTCCTAGTGTGCAGCGAAGATTTTCACCCCCTTCCTACCATGAACCCTGAATCTGCTAGAAATCATCTGTTGTCCTCTCTCAGCAGGGAAACCAACACACAATATGCAGGTATAATATACTTCAACCTGTGCTTTTATGTTTTATGAGCTAAGCAAGAGGACTTACAGTTCTGTGAGCAGCAATCTTCCACAGTGAGCGGGAGGGATACAGTCACAGTTTTATATTGTGTTTATTATTACTGGTAATATTTATTTACAATGCGCCCGTATATTCTGCCTCCCACTGCAATATTTACACATTTAAATTATTTAGGGCTTGAATGCTTTCAGGTCTCAGGGAAATTTATATAAAAAAAAAATGAATACATTTATAGCACAAAATAATTAAGTTAGCATATAAAAAAAATTAAGAAAAAGAATGAGATGGAATTATTGTCAACTGCTACCATCCACATTCATAACTGTAGTCATAATCTGAGCTATCTCCTCCTACTACATTCTGTAATTCTATCATATTATATAGAGATACTAGCCTCTGAAGTGGGTGGCATACATACTACATTCCAAACAAGCGTTGAGCAAGTCAGTTTGTCTCATACTACAGTGGTTATTGATAAACTGGGAGAGTGCAGATTGGGCATGGTGACTCGGAAACCCCTATTGAATTAAATGAGAATTTCCGTGTGATGGTGCCCTGATCCACATTATCGCAGTTTAACAAATAACCCCCTATGTCCTTCTTGCATACACATACACAACACAATCATATCTGCCAACCAACTGCAGCTCAGTAGTGTGACATCTTGGCTTCCAGTCTTTAACTGAGCCCCTGATCGAGCCACCATAAAGATATGGGAGCACAGCATCCGATGTGGGGGAGATCCAATATCAATTGGTTTCGCTAACAAAAATTTGACCGGATCTTGTTCTAGTCTTATCTCTAGGATTAATCCTTGATTAAGTCCCTCACTTCAGTCCAAAACCACTCAACTTGGGGTCATGACCAACATATATGGATCATGTCTCCCACTTGCTCACACTCTTGTCAGCATTTGTCTGATGTTCCTAGGTAAATTATGCTGAGTCTCTTGGACATCAGGTATTATCTACAGTATAGAGTACAAGGGCAGGCCACATCTAGCCCTCAAGAGCCACCAAAAGGTCCGGTTTTAAGGATATCCCTGCTTCAGCACGGGTGGCTCAATCATTGACTAAGCCACTGATTGATTCAACTGTGCTGAAGCAGAAAACCTGACCTGGTGGTGGCCCTTGAGGACTGGCGTTGGCCACTCCTGATTTATACATTAATTTATTAATGTTTTCTTTTAGAGTGGTACAAACTGATGTTTTTGATGCACAATCCCAGATCTCAACCCAGTCATCGTTTGAGATTTCGACTCTTTAGGTCGTCTAGGTATGAGCTGCAAGATCTCCCGAGGGGACTAGTTCAAGGTATAATATCGAAATCAAAACTTTGTGGAGGTCTTTACATTTGCATAGGGTCTCAATTGTGGAACATTTTGGAAACTCTCGTGCCTTTGATAATTTTATCCCTAAATTCCTGACCTGTAGATAGCGGAAAATTTACGAGTGAGAGAGGTTACATTTGGAACAAAATCTCTTAAATAGCAGCCACTTCCCTTTGTGCAGTAGGTCTCCTATATCCTGGATCCCGGCAGACCTCCAGGCCACCTACTTTTTCATTTAAGCCTGGTGGAAAGTTCGTGTTGTCCCAAAGCGGCATTAGTTTGAAAGGGTTAGTAATCAGGGGCAATTTTAATTTTACTGACTTCCAAATGTTTAGAGTAAAGATTATGGTTGGACATATAGTTCTTGCAGGATATTCCTTGCTCTTTGGTCAGTGAAAGTCTAGCTGATAAATACATTGGTTTGGACAGCGATGTTTCGACCTACCCACCTATATTGTTTTGGGGGTTTCCATGCCAAAGCACTATTTGCGTTAGATGTGTAGCTAAGTAGTATCTGCGTATCTCCGGGACTGACAATCCTCGTTCTGCTTAAAGCCATGGCCCCAGTCAGTGCGTGCGCGTGCACGTTGGAGGGTCTGGCGGTGTGTCCATCCATTTCTAAAGCGATCCGTGGACTTCTGAGTGCTCGCAATGGGGGGTCGGGTGGGGGGTGGAGGGGAGTGTGGCGGGGGCGCGGCCGTGACGTAGCCATCACTCAGCCGCCGCGCCAAAAGACACATTTATTGTCTTTTGGCAAAGTGGACACGCTATCGCGCTTTGAGCATGCACGTGCACGGACTGGGGCCGGCCCCATAGAGGGCAGTCTCTTGGTTGTGATCACTGGGACCGAGACCTTCGAAGTCGTAAAAACTGACCTTGCTAGCCTCAGTCATTTATTCTGCCAAATTCATTGGAAGAAACTATTCTGAAGGTCTCTAATATGTTTATATGGGATTGTAATAGGAAAGATCTGGAAACAGTATGAGATCCAGGGGAGGATATCAATGAGCATATATGGCCTAACAATGAAATCTGGAATATGCTCCATTTTGACAGGTCCCTTTTAATCTGAGCAAATATATTAGTTGTACCATACCTGTAAAACGATTGGTAAATTTTCATGATATATATTCCCAAGTAATTAAGATGCGTCTCCCTTCACCTATAGTTAATATTCACCTGTAACAATTTAACTTTGTGGTGATGGAGTGTTAAATTGAGTGCCTCAGATATAATATGCCGAAATCTGCAAGGGTCACTTGGGGAGCAAGGTTAGTGGGTTTGCAAATTATGTTGACCAAAAAGAAAGATATTTTATACTCTTCTTTTCCTATTTTAATTCCTTGTATAGTGGGATTTTCTCTTATTGTGAATTCTAAGGGTTCTATCGTAAACTCAAAAAGTAGTGGGGACAATGAACATCCATGTCTCATTCAATTTTTTATTTCAACGACTTTGAAGTTACTTCCAGGTAAATTTAGAGATGCTTTTTGTTTTTCATATACTGTAGGGCCTGTATTCCTGTGAAGCCAAATGCCGCTAGGATTTCACTTCAGAAGGTCACATTTCTCTAAGTATTTACCCATCTTCGAACCGCCAGACTTAGTTTGATTGGCCTCTTTCTCTAAATTATATAGCTCTGAATAATAATTAAAGCATTCCTTCACTATAGACTCCGGATTATATGTAATTTCCCCTCTATGTCTTCTAATTTAATCTCATATAGGTTCTTACGTAAGGATGTTAGTTTTTGTAGACCTTCCTACAGGGAATTTTTTTTTGTGCCTGCTCAATCTTAGCTATTTCTTCGGTTATGGTCTTTACAGCTTGGGTTTTGCATTTTTTTCCTGTGCAAGGCCATTGATATAAGCGTATCTCTTACCACATGAGGAGAGGGGATCTACAGGAACGTGCCTATACTGTCAGTGACTTGTCCAGATCACGGTTCCTTTTTATGCCTGCTAAAAAAAACCTATACAACCAGGTATCTTCCCTCTGCACCTCTTTTAACCTTCTGAATATGGAAGGGGACCTTATCAAAATTGCCACTGCAATGGTTCGAAAATAATGTTTTGGGGTAATACCTTACAAATGTGTTCAGGGGGTCTTCACTGTTAAATTGGGTTGCCTGTAAAGATACCGTAGCTCCCTCCATCTCAGGATGGTGGTTCTGGCCAGGTTATTATAGATCTGGATATTAGCTCCCTCTAATTTTATGTCAGCCTCTCTTGACCTGCAGCTCAGGAAGGTTTTCTCTTTTGTGGTATAAAATTGAAATTGTATAATTACATCCCTGTTTCTTCCTGGGATGTTTGTCCTCAGCCCTAGGGATCTGTGAGCCTGATCCATCCATAATAGGCCTTCCGTGTGCCTTGCGTTGTGACAGACTCTGGGATATTCCTCAACCCGAGGTTTTGTCTTCTTTCTCGGTTCTCCGGGTATTCCATAGAATTTTTAAGACCTACTACCTCCTCAGTGAGCCTCAGTACTTCTACATCTGTATTTATCTGCCTCTGGAGGGTCTCTGCCATTTTCTTTTCCAATGTCACGTTTCAATTGTGGAACGGCTTTATGGAGCCCTGTTTGCAATGTGACAGTAATGCTTTGTAGCAGGGACTCCAGGTCTCTTTTGGTGATCTACGTGTCCTCATTATTCAGGTCGGATTTGGATGCAGCACTCGCGTATGGGCCATTTCCTGGGTCTGGGCATTGGGACCCAATCCTCTGGAAGAACCTTGTTACCTTGTGAGAGGTGAGTTTTTGTACTGCAGCCCTTGGTGAGTTCAGGTATTTTTTAAATTCTATTTTAATGCTTGTTGTTAACTTCTCAGGGTAGTCTCTAACGTGCATCGGATCGCCACAGCGCTGCACATGCACCCCTTGTTATGCCCCTTTGATTAGTTTTCATGTATTAAGCTTCATTGGGTTGCTATAGCAACTATTTAAGAAATAGCTCCTCTTTTGAAATAGGCGGCCATATTGGGTGCCATGGGATGCAGGATCTTTGCCGATCGATAAGGGGAGGATGGATCGATCGGCAGCTTAGATAATTACATTGCCTTAAGGCAGGGGCGCGCAAACTGGGGGCGCGTGCTTACAGAGGCCCCACGCTATTCCCCAAAGCATTTAAATTAAATGTCGGGGGAGCGTGCAAAGCCTCTGAAAATTCCCTTATCTTGTCTCTGGCAGTTTCTGGCGACACGTCGCCATGGCAATGCGACATCACATGACACCAGAAACTCCGGAGACAAGGTAAGGGGGGGGGGGCGAGCCGTGGAGGAGAGCAGGCAGGGGGACACAGACGGAAAGGTTTGCAAACCCCGGCTTTAAGTTATGGAACTGCTGCATCTATTGAAACAAAAATATAAAATGAAAAAATATGGCATGAGCCAATGCCAGTTTTGTAAGACTAGCGTGGTCACTATTGGCTTGGAACCACAAATCTGCCTGTAGCCAGGATAGAATAGAAGGCACTCTCTATATGTATAAACAGGCTCTCTATAGCACTATATTTCACCTAGTGCCAATTCCTTGCATCTAACATCAGAAACTCTCTCTTTGGAATCCGAAGATAAGCTGAGCTACAGTACAACAAATCAATGAACTGAAGCTACCATGGATTGTGAGGCTACTATCAGATCTTAAGACATGGTGAATCCTTTCCTATAATTGCTGGAGACAAACGATCTTTGATCGCTCATAAACATGTGGTCTTCCAACGTAATCATACACTGGTACACACAAAGAGCAATATGTGGCAGCAGAAGGGAAAAATCACTGCATTACTTAAAACATTTACCGAGTCCATAGCACATACTGTATGTTTGTCCAAAATGATCTATCCTTAATCCCAAGACCCCAAGTCAACCAGAACAGGAGACGCTCCGTACGCGAGATTTATATTATTATTATTATTCATATTTTAATAAAGGAAGAAATATTGAGTGCCTTCATTTTGGGTGTACAGCTCCCAGCTGACTGGAAATGAAATAAATATGCCTGTGGAATCAGTTCAAGGAGCTGGGATTATTGCCCAGGGGCTAGTTTAATATTCCAAAACAATCCACCATGGCTGAAACAGGAAGTAGTCTTGTGGCCATTAGCACTTATTAAAGAATTGGTCATTCTCTAATAGCATATATCCAAGATTAGGTAGATCTCCCCGGGAATTAGACGTGTCTGCATGATCAAAACATGTCAAAATGTTTAAGTGCTGCAGGTACTGAATGTTTAATGAATGTTTTTTGACTATGCGTGCAGTAAATACTGCTGTGGATTTGTACGTGGCCTGTGTAACACCCTGCTTTAATCCTGTTCAAGCAGGTCCATGCTAAGAGGGAGATTGTGGCAGGGCCATAACATTTTGCTAAAAAAAGCTCTTTATAATAAATAGTCAGTTTCAGGGTTATGGACTGGTTAGCGTAGTGTTCATCACTGCACATCTGTCAATGGCTCGCAAATCACATGATTTGCCTAAATTAGGAAATGTTGTCGGCAAAAATCACCAAGATGGAATGTTTTGTGTGTGTGTATATATATATATATATATATATATATATATATATATATATATATATATATACTGTATATAGATGTACAAGTATCTGTACTGTGTTAGCCGAGCTTAATAATCAAAAATGATTAGATGATACCGTTTTGTGGCTAACGAAATTCTTTTATTTGTGCGAGCTTTCGAGATACACTGATCTCTTCTTCCGGCGGTGTTACAATGGATAAAGCAAGAAAGGTTTTTACTTAAAAACAGTGCATTCTGGAATGTATCTGACTGAAGCCTATCCCTCCCCCCTGTGCAGTATGCGATTTATGACTTAAGGTGTTAAATGGTCCCTGAATATTAGTGATGTAAGAGTATGTGTGTGTGTATGTGTATGTGTGTATGTGTATGTGTGTATATGTATGTGTGTGCATGCGTGTAAAGATATATATATATATATATATATATATATATATATATATATATATATATATATATACACACCCCCACACAAGTTGAGTCACTGCTGTATATTAGGGATCAATAATAAAATGTGGGTACTCATATATGTACATCAATCCATCGTACTGGACAGTATATATAGTATACATTGCACACAGGCATGTTCAGTTCCTAGCGAAACATTGATCAAGGATGAGAAGGAGCCGAGCTGTCGGTGAAATAAAACTTTTGATACAAGTGCCTATGTTCAATGTAAATTTTATATATATATATATATATATATATATATATATATATATATATATATATACGGTATATTGAATTCCAAGTGATATCAAAGATGATGGCCAAAGATGACCAAAATGATGGCCAAAAGTAAGATGGGAGACTGAAATCAGAACATGTGTTGGAGCAACATGGGGAAGAGAGGTTGCAACCGTCGTACAAGGTGGAATCCTTCATCCATTAGACCGACCAGGGCTGAAAATGATGATGATGATGACGATGATGTGTATATATGTGTATATACAAATATTTATGTATAGATTGAGTTATTGTTGCTAATCTTGACATTAAACCCTTACTCATGACCAACCTGCATTTGTATGCCACATCCCCAGCAGGTTTCTCATTCCATCCTTTGTATCTTTAAACCAATCATTAAAATCATTCCTATAAACCCCTCCAAACACGATCCAAATAATAGACCAATAACCACTAAATCAGCAACATCCTCAATATGCCGTTAAATGCACAATACCTAATCGGTGTGCCGAAAACTAACTCTACAAACCAATCATGCAACCGAGCTACTTACTTATGTTCTATAGACATCTGGTAGTTTTATATGGATGGAATCACATTTCTGCATCATAAAAACCCACGTACTTCTCTGGTTTCTTGCAATAAATAAGTTAAACTTATCACTTCATTTTTTAGGCGATGCCTCGATCTGCAGTTCAGATTCCTACAAATACATGCGAGATTCAGGCTTCTTGTAATAGATGTCAGCCACCTCTGACAACCAAGGGGTTAAAACATACACTAGATTCCAAGCTAAGCTTTTGATTTATATATACTTCAGCTTGCACTTTATCGCTGGGACTGAGATGTAACGTTTTGATACAGTGCATCTCATATATCCATCACTGCACACTCTTAAACTCTCCAACATAAAACTCCCAGGCATAACCTTCAATTATGAAAGATAAGGGACTACAAACGGGGTTACTACCAAGCACATCTCACTACAGAGTAAATGTTACAGCAATAACAGCATGTTAAATGTGTAGTTATGTATATAGTAGTGCATTGTGCGGATTATAAATAAAGCTAGATTGCTTCGGAAACGACTGTTTTCTTTCCCCGTCTAAAGGTGCAATCACTGATATTCTGTCTGAGAACACACATTTCTGTTGATGTATTTTAAATAACATTTGAGTGCGGTCTCCAGAGACACACTTATGCTGGAGAATTTCAGAGATATCTATTCATATGCTTTATGTTGTATTTTTTTGGGGGGGGGAGTGCATAAAAATGGCTGCCGTCCTCTTTTTCCGACTATGGTGCTGGAGAAGATTTTAGTTCCATTCATTTAAATGGAGCTGTTTAATTCTGTAGCACCGGGTGGGGGCTTCACATGATACTGGATAAGGGCGTCTGTACAGTCCCCTATTTATTAGGCTGTAAAGCTGCTTTCCCTTTGTTGGGGATCATGCCAGTGCCTTTCATTAGGCTACTGCCCAAGTGCGCCTGCTGCACACGCGACGGAGAGCCTGGCGGCGCTCGTTCCCTCCACCCGAGTGATCCGAAGGTCTTCAGATCACTCGCGACAAAGAGGCTTGGCGGGGAGCGGCCATGACGTTATGCGACTGGTTCGCCCTCATTGGCTGAACCGCCGCGGTGACGTGGCCATCGTTCGGCCGCCGCGCCAAAAGACAAAAAATCTTGTCTTTTGGCAAATGTGGTCGCGCTTTCTGCAGGCGTGCGCAGGCAGTGAGTGGGGCCTGCCCCATAGAGGGCCGTATCATGTTTGTGCCGCGCACGCCAAAGCGTGCGTAGCCGCGAGCAGTGGGGACGAGGCCCTACAATTGAGATAGCTTGTTTTCCAGAATGGGGTGGACTACTTTACAACATATTAAATAGGGTCCATGGTGAGAAATGCACAAAAGTTAAGGCATATGTATCAAGGCAAAATTAGTGCCCCATGGGCATCAAAGGAAAAAATTCCATCGAAATCACTAGGATTGTTTTCTTTTTATTTTTTTATAACTTGTATTTTATTATACATAAATGCATGATATACATAAAAAAAAAGACATCAGGTGCATATTTAGCATATCATATACAATAACAAAAGCATAATAAACTCACGTAGTTTTTCGAGCCCTACTTAACCACATGAGTGGGAATCATCATGTGTACTGTAAGGTACTGGGGTAAATAATAATTAAAAAATTAAAAAAAAAAAAAAAAGGGGGGGGGGGGGAGGTAAAGGAGGGGGTGGGGGGAAAGTAGAGAGGGAAGGTGTATCCAAGGATAAGAATACATCTGCCTCCGGGGAACACCGGGACGGCGTGAGGACTATGTATCAACTAGTGAGGCCTTTCGGTAGAATAAGTGATTGGGCGTAAGGAGTGTGAGGTTCTAGGTGTGGAGTTGGTTTTCATGCCCCCAAAGGAGAACGCATTTATTACTATTATAGCCAAATTGTGTTACGCTCTACCCCAGGGATGTCTGTTTGGGCAAGCCAGGGGGCCCAAACTTTTAGATAATTGTCGCCAGTGTCATTAACTAAGCTCGTTAACTTTTCCATCTGGCAGAAAAACCAAATACGATTCCGAATCTTTGGGATAATTGGAATATCGGGGCGTTTCCATAATGCTGCGATCTCGCACCGCGTAGCTAGAGCAAAATGTGCAATTAGTTTATTGTGTGATTTTGATAGGCCCTTTAGGGGTCTGTTCATGAGAAACAGCCACAGGTCTGGGGGAATAGTGAGATCGAATACTCTCTGGATCCAATTTCTAATCTTTTCCCATAGCGGGTATATCAGCGGGCAAGACCACAGCATATGTAACAGGTCAGCTGTTCCTCCACATTGTTTAGGGCACAATGGGGAGGACCCTGGTACAAACTTAGATAATTTGTGTGGGGTGAGGTACCATCCCATAAGAACTTTATATGCGTTCTTCTTCAGTGTGGTGCATATAGAACTTTTTGCGGCTCCTAGGAATATAGCATTCCACTCTTCGTCGTCCAAGGTCTCCCCTAGGTCTCTTTCCCATTGGGTACGGAATGTAGGTGATTGGTGCTTTGAGACTGCAGGCTCGACTACCTCTCTGTATATCGTAGATATGAGTCCCTTAGTGTCGGTTTCTGCCCGACAGAGCTTTTCAAAATTCGTCAATGGGGGGTATGGGGCAAATTTATTATAGAATGATCTGAGCTGGATGTATTTATGGAATTCAGCGTGGGGAATGTCTTTTTCTAGTCTGAGATGGTCAAAAGATTTAATTTTTAGATCATGACCCTCCAGATCTTTGAGTCTAGTATAGCCTTTTTGTTTCCAAATTGAGTGATTATGACCAATAAGACCCGGTGCAAAGCTAGGATTATTCCAAATGGGTGACATCAGGGAATTTGCTGAGGTAAGTGAGTTTTTTAATCTTGATACTTCCCAAACAGATATGGAGTTAGCCATTGAGGTGAGCGGTAAAATAGTGTTTTTCCTTGATGTTTTAGGTAGCCAAATCAAATTGTTAAGCTCTAAAGGGGAGCACGCTGCATGTTCCATCTTTTTAATTTAGGGTCGGAATGCCATTGTATGACCTGGCTTAATTGAGCCGCTTTAAAATATGACAACAGGCAGGGTACCGCTAGGCCACCCGCTAAGATAGGTCTCTTCATAGATAATTTATTTACTCTCGGTTTTTTACCTCCCCAGATAAAATTAGATATTCCAGACTGAAGTGAGAGTATGTCCTTCAGTTTGAGTGGCACAGGTAGTGTCTGGAAGAGGTATAGGATACGGGGAAGTAGATTCATCTTAACGCTGTGAATCCTTCCAATCCAAGAAATCTTCTTGGAAGACCATCTGATTAGGTCTTGTTTTAGAGTCCAGATCAGTTTGGGATAATTTGCTTTATAGATGCTTTTTGCATCTTTGGTGATATAGATCCCCAAATATTTTATCGAGTTCTTTTGCCAGTTAAAATTGAAATTTAGTTTCAGTAATTTCTCTGTATGTCTAGGGAGGTTGATATTCAGAGCTTCAGATTTGGATTGGTTAATCTTGAAACCTGAGACCTTGGAGAATTTATCTAGTAGGTCAAACAGGTTAGGTAATGACGTAAGGGGTTTGGAGATGATTAATAGGATATCATCAGCATACAGGGCCGCTTTATGTGATTGGGAGTAAACGTTTAACCCTGAGATATCCGGGCTATCTCGAATTCGTGCCGCGAGGGGTTCAATACATAAGGCGAACAGGAGGGGAGATAAAGGGCATCCCTGTCTTGTGCCACTCTGGATTTGAAATGGGACAGAGGGGAAGTGGTTGGGCCTGAGTATAGTGACATAATCGCTCTATTCACCCGGTTTCCGAAGCCAAACGCTGCGAGCGTTTCTTTTAAGTATGGCCAGTCTATCCTATCAAAAGCTTTTTCTGCATCCAGACTTAATAGCATGCTTTGTGTGTTGTTTCTGTTAGCCAATTCCAACAGATCAATAAATCGTCGGGTGTTATCCGCTGCCTGCCTCCCCTTAACAAAACCGACCTGATCTGGGTGTATTAGTCTGGGTAGGATAAGACTTAATCTATTGGCCAGTAATTTAGGATTGTTTTCTTTGATACATATGATGCAATTGTTTTGCCCCACAATTTCTCCAGGTTTGCCTTCATACAAAAGCACCTTTGTCAGCTACAGAAATCTTAAAAATAATGTGCGTGCCTTCATTCAAAATAAGTTTAAATTAAAATTGTGCAGATAAACAAAACTTAGTATGCAGAGAAACCCAGATCATGGAGAAACCGGCACGTCAAAATGTGCACGTTTCCCTCTGTGCAGTCAGGTTCTTATCTATACAGCATTAAATACCGAAACCTCAGAGCGCTACTCAAAATCCGGATCACAGGAGCTGTGGGTTACCCTGCGTATTGCCACAGGAAACGATACACCCATACAAACACACACACAAACACACACACACAAACACACACACACACGCCACTAGGATGTGGAATTCTGAGGCAGCCGAGGTAAAAACAGCTACGGGTTAAAGACACACACGAGTAGAATAAGTTAGGGGGTTAGGAGATGTAGGACCCTCTCCCTATTTATTTTGAGAAACATTTTTTCAGATAAATTTGTGGTGAAATTAGGGCACAGATAAATTTGTGGTGAAATTAGGGCACAGCAAATAAAAATATCAGTTGTAAGCACAGTGCCACCTTTGGCTTCTTTCCTATTTTAACCAGACAACCCCTATATCCATGTAAAACGGTGTGTAGCCCCCCCCCCCTCTTTTGTTTTTTCTCTTCTTGCTATAAATCTGTGATTTACTTGTTATGTGTAATTGTATGTCCATGTATGTAAAATTATATTTTCAATAAAATTTTAAGTTAAAAAAAAAAAATGGGTAAGAAGCAAAAGGTGACACTGGGCTCATTTGCGTGACATTACCCAGAATCCCTGGCTGGAAGCATTGTATGCTAAGAGATAATGGGGAAAGGCAAGGTTGCAGACCTGTCTGAGATGTGAATGTGATCACAAGTGGTATTTTTATTTGCTATACGCTGTGAGGTGGAGGGTTTTGTCACTTTTTTTACTCACCATAACTTGTGTAATGTGCGGTGAAATTGGTGAAACCTTTAAGCCGTACCTAAGTTTCTGATGCAATAATTGGGAAATTCACCAATATTCACTGCATCTACAGACTCTCCAACATTTTGCACATACAAAAAGGTCCAACTAGTTCCTCCACACGTGCTGGAGGGTGGCAGTGCCCAGCTATTCCTGTCACTGTCTCCTTGGAGCTTCCCACACACACATACTTTCTGTTTAATAGGTACAGCTCAAAATCATGTAGTGTACCTGCTCACCAGGTAAAGTTGGAGGTTACGCATCGATCAATGTTAGCCAACTTTGTAGGGAGAAAAAAAAAATCCTCAAATGTTGGTGTCGAGGCTGCTTTCTCTAAGACGGGCCGTTGTGTTTAGTGGGGGATGTTTCTGAGATTCAAATCTTTGTGGTTTTTCAGCAATATGTTCTTGTATAGCGCTGCTAGTTTTACGTAGCGCTTTACAGAGACATTTTGCAGACACAGTCCCTGCCCCGTGGAGCTTACAATCCAAATGGCATTAAGAGTTTAATAATAAAAATAAGAAACGCCGTAAGTACATTATTTAATACTACAGAACAGATTTATATTTAAAAAAAAAAACCTCATATAAGATGTCACATGTTTTGTTGCTTTAAGGGGCCTCATCTGGGGGATTGATTTTTTGTACCCACATTTAACACCTGTATGCAGGGTTGCCGAGTGGGGGGGGGGGGGCAGCCGGTACTGCTGTCCCGAGCGGCCCAGTGGCAGGACAAAGCAGTTGCCGGCGGGCCCGGCTCCCCCCACCTGCCGGCCTCTTCTTCTATCCCTGTCCCACGCCAGGCCCTCTGAAGTCATTAGCGTGAATGGCCTCTCTGACGTCGGCGTGCTGGAAGTGAGCTTGGCCCAGCTTCCGGAACGTGCTGCTCAGAGAGTCTGGCGTGGGACAGAGATAGGGGGAAAGCCCTGCAGGTGGGGAGTGCCGGGGCACGCCGGCAACTGCTTTGTCTGGCGGCCAGGCCCCCCGGCAGTCAACCCCCCACCGGCATTCAATCCCCCCCCCCACGGCAGTCACCCCCGGCAGCCCCCTTCCCGACATTCACCACCCCCCCCGGCAGTCATCCACACCCCCGGCAGCCCCCTTCCCGACGACAGTCACCACCCCCCCCCTGGCAATCATGCCCCCCCCCGCCTGGCAGTCACCCCCCTCGGCAGTCATCCCCCCCCCTGGCAGTCACCTGGCCCGATCTGACCATCAGCAAGGTAAGTCTATTTTTATAATATGTATTGTTATTTTTTTTAATATGTACTGGGGGAGTGGGTGGGCTTTTTACTGTGCATTGGAGAATTGTTTTTTTTTACTGTGTATTGGGGAGTGTTTGTTTTTACTGTGTATAGGGGGAGTGGCGGTCTTTTTACTGTGTATTGGGGGAGTGGGGCCTTTTACTGTGTATTGGAGGAGTGGGGGCTTTGCACTGTTTTTTGGGGGGGATTGAGTAAGAGTGGGGTAATTGACGAAAGGTGGGGGCGAGTGAGAGGATAGTGGGAGAGGGAGTGAGGAAAAGAGGGAGTAAGGCCGAAGCTCAGGGTGCCGGCGTTGCGATGGAGTTTGCGCGCACCCGCCCTTGTGCCTTCCTGCTGAGCTTCAGGAGATTAGGGAGGTGATGGGGGACATGGCAAACGCGTCACGGAGCTGGTTCGCCCTCATTGGCTGAACCAGCTCACGTGACGCTGACGTCACGCGACTGCAGCCTCTAATCTCATAATCACTTGTATCCCCAAGCTGCAGCCGCATCAACACGCTACAGCGCCGCCAGGTTCCGCAACTACCACGCTGCCTTCCATAGACTACCATGACGTGCGCGCGCATGTCGCGATGCTGGCACCCGCAGCACGGCCTAAGAGTGAGACGCAGGGGAGAGATATACATGTGGGCGGGAGGGGGGTGAGTGAGGAAGAGGGAGTGAGACAGAGGGGAGAGATATACATGTGGGTGGGAGGGGGGTGAGTGAGGAAGAGGGAGTGAGACAGAGGGGAGAGAAATACATGGGAAGAGGGTGGGAAATAGAGGGGTGAAAAGGGGGTGGCGGGGGTTCCGGGGGTGGGGGGTTGGGACGTAACTCTAGTCCTGGGCCCCGGGAAACCCGTCTGCAGCCCTGCCTGCATGTATTTTGAATGCACCTGTTAAAGTTAGAATTGGAAGGGGTTTCTTTTCCTCTGGCTGCTGCGTTTTGTGTGGTGAGCAAATACTTGTACAGCCAGAGTCCTCCTCCCTCCCCTTATCTTTATTGGATCTCTGATCTGGACAGGGAAGGGGGGTGGGGATAAGGGGAAAGAAAACACTTCCCCATTCAGAGCCCGCCAAGACATTCAACTGGCCAACGCCAGTATGTGGGATCATTCCTTTAAGAATGAGAGGTTTGTGTTAATGCTGCACGCAGCCACCTAAATAGACACAAACACCTCACTGGACATCAGGACGATACGACAATGTAAGAGATGATGTAATATTACATGTCATTTTAACACAATGTTTCCCACTCTGACGAGCTGCCCTCTCTAGGACTGAAAAGGGGGGTTACATTGCCAGGAGGCACATGCACGCTACGAAATGTGGAGTGCCACAAACACAGAGACAGTGACAAAGTGACCCAATTAATATATTCCACTAAGTAAAACAAATCCTTATTCTTCCAAGTGGGAATGTTGGGATACTACGGGTCCCAAAAATATAACAAGCACTTTTGGGGAAGACCCAGTATACAATGTTTAGGAACCACTGCTTTACGCCTTCGCTGTCAGAGGCTGGTAGCTAGTCCAGAAGAGAAAGGGTTAAAAGAACAACACCAAAAAATTGACATAATCTCCCACCAACACACGCCAGTGGAGATAAAGGTTACGGAATAGTTGTGCTGTGCGGTGCCTGTAGCTTCATTGTAATGTGAAACGAGTGCCCTGGAACATATAGATTCCCTCTGCAGTGGCATAGCTTTAAAGAGTACATGATGCGGTAGGTGTAGCAGTGTGCACAAGGCTACCTAACCCGCGTGTGGTGTCTCCTCTGCATGTGTACTTCTTAGAAATCTTCCGCTGGGGCTCACTATTCCATCCAGTGTTGGGGGTGGGCCACTCCAGTCCTCAGGGGCCACTGAGCCATTGATTGAGGCACCCGTGTTGAAGCAGGGATATCCTGGAGAATTGACCTGTTGGTGGCCCTTGAGGACTGGAGTTGCCCACCCCTGATCTAGTGTATAATGAACTGGAAAGTAAAGCAAATCAGTGAAGGTGTTAAAATGTATCCCAAGCTGCTACAAACATGTAGCTATGCAATATTAGAACCATGATACGTGTGACTGCAGCACAACTTACTCAAACACTTCACTGGAGAGCAGGGTTACTGATGAGCGGGTGGTGCTATATGGAAAGATAAACACATTCCACTGGAACACAGGATGAGGTTATAATGTAACCCGTGTATAAAGGAGGTTGTGTTAATGTTAAGCACACAACAGCCTTCAAAGGAAAGTTAATAAAGAGCTGTGTCTGTGTTACATGTAGCTACTGTACATAAAAAAAGACACAAACACAATTACTACCATGTGATCGGTGCCAACCCTGTCACTGCCACAAAACGTGGTTGAACCATGTGGCTATGAAATGATTAATGTTCATTGTTGGCTACAGAAACACAGACATTTGGAAAAGAAAGTCATGGTTACAAATTGTCACAATAAAGGATACACACAACACACCCACACCACTGCCAGGCAGCAGGATCACAGGACAGGAAACTCCTTAGAGCATGTAGCTATTTTAAACAACACAACATCCCACCCATAAAACCAACCCCACCTAGGTAAGATACAAACTGAGATCATATTCATTGTGGCTAAAGTATATAATAGAGACACACGTACACACATCTGTAGCTATCAGGGTCACAGAGAGAGTTGTCATAGATTCATGTTGTGACTGGGAAATGACACGCGAAGAGTTATGTTAACCCTTTCACTGCCAGAGGGGTCTTTGTCAGTGAAAGGGTTATGGATACAATATAACACACAGTACCAACACATTCACTGGTAATCGGGACCACAAGAGAGTTACATTGATGTAGCTACACTGCAAAGACCTACACATACAGTGGACAACCAGCACCATGCAATAAGAGTTTAATGAATGATGAATGTGGCTACAGTGCAGATGTAACAGACGTCGCTGCACCCGCTGACAGTACAGCACATCGCCTTATAACACAGAGATCCCTTAGGATGCAATGGCAGCGAAATCATATCACAAAATATCCCATCACAACGCGCCTGCGGGAGCAATAACGCTGACCACATCTGTACAATAAACACATCCATCTCTTTGGAAATCAGGGATACAGGAGAATTGAGTTGATGTTGCATGTGGCGACGATACAGTTAAAGACATACTCTCTCTCTCTCTGTGTATCTCTGTGTATCTCCTCTCTCTCTCTGTATCTGTATCTCTCTCTCTCTCTGTATCTCTCTCTCTCTGTATCTCTCTCTCTCTCTCTCTCTGTGTATCTCTCTCTCTCTCTGTATCTCTGTGTATCTCTCTCTCTCTCTGTGTATCTCTCTCTCTCTCTGTGTCTCTCTCTCTCTCTCTCTCTCTCTCTCTCTCTCTCTGTGTGTGTCTCTCTCTCTGTATCTCTCTCTCTCTCTCTGTATCTCTCTCTCGCTCTCTCTCTCTCTCTCTGTGTGTGTGTATCTGTATCTCTCTCTCTCTCTGTATCTCTCTCTCTCTGTGTGTGTATCTCTCTCTCTGTATCTGTCTCTCTCTCTCTGTATCTCTCTCTCTGTGTTTGTGTATCTCTCTCTTTCTGTATCTCTCTCTCTCGGTGTATTTCTCTCTCTCTGTATCTCTCTCTCTCTGTGTATCTCTCTGTGTGTATCTCTCTCTCTCTCTGTGTATCTCTCTCTCTCTCTGTGTGTCTCTCTCTCTCTGTGCCTCTCTCTCTCTCTCTCTCTCTCTCTCTCTCGCTCTCTGTATCTCTCTGTGTGTATCTCTCTCTCTCTGTGTGTATCTCTCTCTCTCTGTGTGTCTCTCTCTCTCTCTCTGTATCTCTCTCTCTCTCTGTGTATCTCTCTCTCTCTGTAACTATATCTCTCTCTCTCTCTCTCTGTGTATCTCTCTCTGTATCTCTCTCTGTATCTCTCTCTCTTCCTCTCTTGTGGTCCAGGACAACCAGCATCCTGTACCAAACAAACATCTCATACCAACCATGCACCCAGCATGTCAATAGAAAGCAGGCAGAGCGCCCCCTACCTGAGGATGGCGGTATCTCCTTGCCGGACGGTGATGTTGTCGGTGCTCCGGTTACTATCCACGCTGCGGACGGGCAGTCCTGTGGGGAGAAGGCAGAGCAGTCTGAGAAGCAAGAGGGGCAACTGGTTCCTGTCTGCCTGAGACCTCCCCACCATGATCGCCACTGGACAGGGCTCTCAGATCACAAGCAAGCACAACAGCAAAAAAAAAAAAACACGTAAAAAAAAAACTTGCTGATAAAAGAAAACTACAAACACGCGAGGAAAAAAAAAGAGTTGAAAATAAAACGTAGAAAAATGGGCGACGAAAAAGAAGTCTTTTTATTCCACTTGTTTGCTTTAAATGTCTAAATTCCAGAAAACAGCTTGAAAAAAAATAAAATAATGACAACCTTCAGGCAATTTTCCAAAGTGTAAATGTCTTATTTCATTAAAACTGCAAATGACATAGGTTTCCCCCCTCCAAAAAGATAAAAGATTGCGTTGTCTCAGAGTCTCTGGTGCAGCCTCTGCAGAATGGGACCAGTGTGGGGACAGACCATGCAAGATATCTCAGAGTATTGGGGAAGCAGCAGCAGGCTACAGAGCTGTGTGTATCTGCTGCTGATGCTGCTCGGGAAGCAGAGTGAGGCTTGTGTATCTAAACCTCGCACAGGGCTCCTTCACTAACCCACTTTCCCAGGCACAGGGAGAAGGATGGAGAGAGAGAGAGGGAAAAGGGGGGGGGGGGGGGGGGTGGTGGAGGAGGAGGATGGAGGAGGATCTCAGAGCTGAAACCTGCAGGCACTGGAAGGGATAGGGAACAGAAGCAGTGGCTTTCTGTAACAAGGCTCGCCTCTTGGCTCCCATTCATAAGGGGAGAAGCTCATCCCGCTCCTGGTTTTGTGTCCTGGATGCTGTGATTTTTCTCAGTAGTACCGGAATGTAGGGAGCAGACTGGCCGAATGTATCTGATCTTTAGGAGACAGGCAACAACTCTACTTGGAGACTGATTCCCACTTACGGGAACGCCATCCATCCTCTTCACGTGTCAAGGCTGGTTAGGTTGCCTGGGCGGTGGCATGGGAATGCTTGGAGACTTTCCTAGAGTGCCTGGGTAAACTTACCCATATTTATTGCCAATGTATACAGTTATATATGCATTGGTTTCTCAGGGAGACAAGGGTGATGTATTGGTGTTGCAGTCCCATACATTTAAACATGGATATAGTAAAGAAAAAAAGGGCTTAAGGGTAACGTCACTGTATTTGTAGTGTCCAGACTAACTTCTAATGCGGCAACTTGTGAACCTGGGCAAGTCACTTTCTATCCATGTGCTTCACACACTACAATGGGATTATAGTCTTTATGGCCAGAATAATTCTACATACATTGCTGCTTACACTCAGTACCATGTAAGACATACGTGTAGTCCTCGTTATCCAACGTTTCACTTTACAATGAATGGCATATCCAACACTTTACCATGCAACCCTACGGGCCATTTTTTGACGCCTGAATGCGTTATCCGACGCTCGCCGCCACTGATTAACATGGGACTCGTTTTACAACGGTTTCCCTATCCAACGCTACTTTCAGAATGGATTCCATTGGATAACCGAGGACTGCCTGTATTTTGTTATGATTAAAGGTAATAGGAAAGATAAGGCTCCTCTGAGACCTCCTTTAACACATAAAGTGCCCAGAGTGACCTGTAGCATTCTAGGAGACTCTAGTGGTTGCGAGGTTACACTCACCCCCCACCGACCACAACAAACCAATGCACTCAAATATATAACAATATTCGGAACATATTTTACGGTAATTCTGTACTTTGACATGAACTGAACTAAAAAGTTAATACAATTAAACTCAAACAATTTGATGGATTCTATATACACAAGGATTAAGCAATCTGACCCGTATAACCCCTGTCATGACAGAAGCATAAGGCTCAATAACGCTATCCAGACCCCCACCCACTTATCTGCTACCCCATACAGAAGCCTGATGCTCCTTTAGGTTGTCACGGCAACCACTTCATCTGTGACCTGGACACTGTCTGAGATGGAAATGGACCGGGGGCTAAGGAAGAAGATTTTAAGCTGCAGCACAAAGAGGGAAATGGAGATGAGAGAGACCGACCAAAAATAGAGTGCAACGAAAAAGATAAGGATAGAGAGGTCAATAGTGTTTAGCTCTGTTTGCAAGGCCCATCATTAGTAGCATGACTACACCAGCTTAACTCTGTCCCTGTATTAAGGACCCGGCAGGTTTTGCAAAGCAACTGTTGCAGACATTCCTCTGCAGGGGGACCGCGTTAATCTTCAACACCTTCTTAAATGTGTGACGATTGTAAAGCCTTTCTGTTTGTCAGAAAAGACACAACATTAGTGCCTCGCATTGGGCTAAACTAACTGGCCACGCAGATTCAGGTGGCCACGTAGATACAGGTGGCCACGCAGATACAGGTGGCCACGCAGATACAGGTGGCCACGCAGATACAGATGGCCACACAGATACAGGTTGGCACCCAGAAACAGATGGCCACGCAGATACAGGTGGACACCCAGATACAGGTGGACATGCAGATACAGGTGGCCACGCAGATACAGGTGGCCACGCAGATACAGGTGGCCACGCAGATACAGATGGACACGCAGATACAGATGGACACCCAGATACAGGTGGACACGCAGATACAGGTGGACACGCAGATACAGGTGGCCACGCAGATACAGGTGGCCACGCAGATACAGATGGCCACGCAGATACAGGTGGCCATGCAGATACAGATGGACACGCAGATACAGATGGACACCCAGATACAGGTGGCCACGCAGATACAGGTGGCCACGCAGATACAGATGGCCACGCAGATACAGGTGGGCACCCAGATACAGATGGCCACACAGATACAGGTGGACACCCAGATACAGGTGGACATGCAGATACAGGTGGCCACGCAGATACAGGTGGCCACACAGATACAGGTGGCCACGCAGATACAGATGGACACGCAGATACAGATGGACACCCAGATACAGGTGGACACGCAGATACAGGTGGACACGCAGATACAGGTGGCCACGCAGATACAGGTGGCCACGCAGATACAGATGGCCACGCAGATACAGGTGGCCATGCAGATACAGATGGACACGCAGATACAGATGGACACCCAGATACAGGTGGCCACGCAGATACAGGTGGCCACGCAGATACAGATGGCCACGCAGATACAGGTGGGCACCCAGATACAGATGGCCACACAGATACAGGTGGACACCCAGATACAGGTGGCCACGCAGATACAGGAGGCCACGCAGATACAGATGGCCACGCATATACAGGTGGCCAAGCAGATACAGGAAGCCACGCAGATACAGGTGGCCACGCAGATACAGGAGGCCACGCAGATACAGATGGCCATGCAGATACAGGGGGCCACGCAGATACAGATAGCCATGCAGATACAGATGGCCACGCAGATACAGGTGGCCACTCAGATAATGGAGACCACGCAGATACAGATGGCCACGCAGATACCTGTGGCCACGCAGATACCTGTGGCCACGCAGATACAAGTGGCCATGCAGATACAGGTGGCCACCCAGATATAGCTGGCCACGCAGATAGGAGGCAGCGCAGATACAGGTGGCGGAGTAGGGAGACAGTGCTGCTGCAATAGTGAGTTTTTTCTGGTTTAGTAATGTTAGGACCTGTTAGTGTAGCACAGAGGAGCATTGCCCCTCCCCCACACCCACTGACTAGTTTCCACCCCCCAAATCATTAGGACCCGGGCTGTTTTTGTGACGGCACGGTCCGTACGCCACCTTTCTTTCCCTGATTCTGCGTTATTCACTGCCACCCGTGCATGGCTGAGAAGTGCAGAGCAGACAGACTCAAGCTGCCCTCCCCACCCCCTCCCCCAGGTAACATTCTTAGAGGAGGGAGGGGGGGGCATTTTGTATGTGTGTGTGTGTGTTATAGGGGTAGGGGGCTATTATGTGTATTGAGGAAGGGAGATGGTATGTGAATTGTGGGGGGGGGTATTATGTATATTGGGGAGGGGGTTATTATGTGTATTGAGGAGGGGGCTATTATGTGTATTGGGGAGGGGGCTATTACAGACGAGACCACGACTATTCTAAAGCTTGCCTTAAACTAGCCCGGTTACATTCTGGGTATGTGCTGGGTATGTGCTGGGCTAGTTTAAGACAAGTTTAAGGCATTTCTGCATTGACTAATGACCCACCATAGGATTAACACAGCAGGGGTCCCTGGCAGTTCCATTCAGTTTGAATCGGACTGCCAGTGACCCCCGCTGTTAATCTGATGGGCCATTAATCAATGCAGAAATGCTGGGACTAGTTTAAGGCAAGTTTAAGGCATGTATCCAGCATGTACCTGGGTGTACCTGGGTCTTTTTGGCGATTGCCACTGGTTTGTGTTAGAATACTCGCAGTCTCTGCTGTATGTGTATTGGGGATAATTTAAAGAGTATCCCCTCTTATAAATGGCTGCTGCTTTATAAGAGGGGATACTCTTTAAATTATCCATTGCCTGATACCATCTTGTTTTCGGTAAGCAGGTACCCCCACCCGAGTTGGAGAATCTTGCCTGAACCTTATATACAGTATGTTTTTATGTGCTATTTTATGTGTATTTAGTGTATTTTATGATATTAATGATATGCCATATTAAATGCTATTGTAAGTAGTCACCTGTTGTTCTCAGCGTCTGTTAAGTGTTGTATGTTGTTTGTTTGTTTGTTTATATGTTATACAGTATTATGCTATGATTTTATGTTTTTTTATATTTACATGTTCACCCTTATCACGTGGAGCATCCATTTGGACGGGCGATTTCCGTGGCTCTGGTTGTATATTTCTAATTACCTATCAGAATTGTATTGATAATTACAGTGTTGAGCGCCACAGATATAACTTTTTTCCATTTCCATAACCTGACTGGGGGTCAGGGTTATATCATAGGCTGCCATTTTACTGTGGGATATAGCGTGACCTAGTTGTTTTCTCCATGTTATGTATATACTGTATGTATGTCTTTGCTTGGTTCCAGCACCTCAGGAATCAGGGGTTAATATGTTTGCAGGAGAATTGTTACAAATGTTATGTTGCCGTCCTACCCACCAATCAGGGCCGGGCATGTAGACAGCACCTTCCTATCCACCAATCAGGGCCGGGCATGTAGACAGCACCTTCCTATCCACCAATCAGGGCCGGGCATGTAGGCAGCACCTTCCTACCAACCAATCAGGGCCGGGCATGTAGGCAGCTCCTGGGCCTGAGTGTTGCAATATTCTGGTTTAAGTATATAAAAAGGTGGGGAGGGAGACCCCTAGCAGACAGGGAGGGAGACCCCTAGCAGACAGGGAGGGAAACCCCTAGCAGACAGGGAGGGAAACCCCTAGCAGACAGGGAGGGAGACCCCTAGCAGACAGGGAGGGAGACCCCTAGCAGACCGGGAGGGAGGGAGACCCCTAGCAGACAGGGAGGGAGACCCCTAGCAGACAGGGAGGGAGGGAGACCCCTAGCAGACAGGGAGGGAGACCCCTAGCAGACAGGGAGGGAGACCCCTAGCAGACAGGGAGGGAGACCCCTAGCAGATAGGGAGGGAGACCCCTAGCAGACAGGGAGGGAGACCCCTAGCAGACAGGGAGGGAGACCCCTAGCAGGCAGGGAGGGAGACCCCTAGCAGACAGGGAGGGAGACCCCTAGCAGACAGGGAGGGAGACCCCTAGCAGATAGGGAGGGAGACCCCTAGCAGACAGCGAGGGAAACCCCTAGCAGACAGGGAGGGAAACCCCTAGCAGACAGGGAGGGAGACCCCCAGCAGACAGGGAGGGAAACCCCTAGCAAACGGGAGGGAGACCCCCAGCAGACAGGGAGGTAGACCCCGAGCAGACAGGGAGGGAGACCCCCAGCAGACATGGAGGGAGACCCCCAGCAGACAGGGAGGGAAACCCCTAGAAGACAGGGAGGGAGACCCCCAGCAGACAGGGAGGGAAACCCCTAGCAGACAGGTAGGGAGACCCCCAGCAGACAGGGAGGGAAACCCCTAGCAGACAGGGAGGGAAACCCCTAGAAGACAGGGAGGGAGACCTCCAGCAGACAGGGAGGGAGACCCCCAGCAGACAGGGAGGGAGAACCCCAGCAGAGAGGGAGGGAAACCCCTAGCAGACAGGGAGGGAAACCCCTAGCACACAGGGAGGGAGACCCCCAGCAGACAGGGAGGGAGACCCCCAGCAGACAGGGAGGGAAACCCCTAGCAGACAGGGAGGGAAACCCCTAGCAGACAGGGAGGGAAACCCCTAGCAGACAGAGCCTGCAGAGAGTTACAGAGGTGTTGCTGTGACAGGGAGAAACTGCAGTGTCCAATCCAGTGCTGGTCTCAGGCCTGAAAAACGGTCCTGTACGCACTGAGCAAAGAGATAACAGGGGAAATCTCTGCAAGGAGGTCCCTGCAACTAGTTAGGCAGGGTACCCCACAGTGCAGGGTATCCCCCAGTTAGGTATGTGTGATGTTTGTGTCTTTTGTATAGATGTGGATATGTTTTTTCCAATAAATTAATCTTATAAACTCTCGTGTTCTGTCTGGCGATATTGATCCCTGGTATTAGTCCTGGTCTCCCGTGACAGGGGTTATTATGTGTATTGGGGATGTTGTGTGTATTGGGGATGTTGTGTGTGTTGGGGATGTTGTGTGTGTTGGGGTTATTATGTGTGTTGGGGAGGGGGCATTATTATGTATATTGGTGAGGTTATTATGTGTTTTGAGTGGGGGAGGGGTTTTATTATGTATATTAGGGAGGGGAGTTATGTGTATTAGGGAGGGGAGTTATGTGTATTAGGTGGGTATTATGTGAATTGTCGGTGTTGTGTTTATTGTGGGGGGTTATTATGTGTATTGGGGAGGTGGCAATTATGTGTTTTGGGTGTTATGCATATTGGGTACTGTGTGTGTTGGGGGCTGTGTGTATTGGGGGTTGTATGAATTGGCGTGGGGGTTATGTGATTTGGGGTGGGGGTTATGTGTATTGTGGGGTTTTATGTGTGTTGTAGGTGGGGTTTTATGTGTGTTGGAGGAGGGGTTATTATGTATATAGGTGAGGGGATTATGTGTATTGGGGAGGAGGGTTATTGTATATATTGGTTGGGTTATTATGTGTATTGGGGATGGTTTATTTATTATGTGTTTTGGGGGAGTGGTTTATTATGTGTGTTGGGGAGCTGGGTTATTATATGTATTGGGGAAGGGATGGTGTTACTGTGTATTGGGGAGGATGGCTTAGTGTATTGGGGAGGGGGGTGTCGGAGGGAGATGTAGGGGTGGGAAAGAGAGAGATGGGAGTGTGGGAAAGAGAGAGATGGGAGTGTGGGAAAGAGAGAGATGGGAGTGTGGGAGAGAGAGATGGGAGTGTGGGAGAGAGAGATGGGAGTGTGGGAGAGAGAGAGATGGGAGTGTGGGAGAGAGAGATGGGAGTGTGGGAGAGAGAGAGATGGGAGTGTGGGAGAGAGAGATGGGAGTGTGGGAGAGAGAGATGGGAGTGTGGGAAAGAGAGAGATGGGAGTGTGGGAGAGAGAGATGGGAGTGTGGGAGAGAGAGATGGGAGTGTGGGAGAGAGAGATGGGAGTGTGGGAGAGAGAGATGGGAGTGTGGGAAAGAGAGAGATGGGAGTGTGGGAGAGAGAGATGGGAGTGTGGGAGAGAGAGACGGGAGTGTGGGAGAGAGAGAGATGGGAGTGTGGGAGAGAGAGATGGGAGTGTGGGAGAGAGAGATGGGAGTGTGGGAGAGAGAGATGGGAGTGTGGGAGAGAGAGATGGGAGTGTGGGAGAGAGAGATGGGAGTGTGGGAAAGAGAGAGATGGGAGTGTGGGAGAGAGAGAGAGATGGGAGTGTGGGAGAGAGAGAGAGAGAGAGAGAGAGAGAGAGAGATGGGAGTGTGGGAGAGAGAGAGATGGGAGTGTGGGAAAGGGAGAGATGGGAGTGTGGGAAAGAGAGAGATGGGAGTGTGGGAAAGAGAGACATGGGAGTGTGGGAGAGAGATGGGAGTGTGGGAGAGAGAGAGAGATGGGAGTGTGGGAGAGAGAGAGAGATGGGAGTGTGGGAGAGAGAGAGAGAGAGAGATGGGAGTGTGGGAGAGAGAGAGAGATGGGAGTGTGGGAGAGAGAGAGATGGGAGTGTGGGAGAGAGAGAGATGGGAGGATGGGAGTGTGGGCGAGAGAGAGAGATGGGAGTGTGGGAGAGAGAGAGAGAGAGGTGGGGGTGAGAGCGAGAGGTGGGGGTGGGGGAAAGAGAGAAGTGGGGGGGAAAGGTAGGAAAGAGAGAGCGATGACAGGGTGGGAAACCAAGAGAGAGGTCTGGGGCAGGAAACAGGTGGGGGGTGTGGGAGGGGGAGAGGTAGGGGGTGTGGGAGGGGGAGAGGTGGGGGGTGTGGGTGGGGGGTGTGGGAGGGGGAGAGGTGGGAGGGGGAGAGGTGGAGGTGAGGGAGAGGTGGTGGTGTAGGAGAGTGAGAGGTGAAGGTGTTGGAGAGCGAGAGGTAGAGGTGTGGGAAAGAGAGATGGAGTGGGAAAGAGAGAGGTGAGGTGTGGGAGAGAGAAAGAGAGAGAGGGATGGGATAGAGGTGGCAGTGCAGGAGAGAGGTGGGGGTATGGAAAAGAGAGAGGTGGGGGTGTGAGAGAAAGAGAGGTGCGGGTGAGAGAGGGGGAGAAAGGAGAGGATGTGAAGCTGTCTGAGGCCCTGAGTACAAAAAGAGCACTGATTAGGACACTTTCCAAACTGTGCCTCTCTGTGCCTCGCCTCTCTGTGGTGAGTCTCTCTGTGCCATGCCTCTCTGTGCTCTGCCTCTCTGTGCTGTGCTGTGCCGTGTCTCTGTGCCTCTCTGTACCACGCCTCTCTGTGCCTCGCGCCTCTCTGTGCTGTGCCTCTCTGTGCCTCGCCTCTCTGTGCTGTGCCTCACTGTGCCTCGCGCCTCTCTGTGCTGTGCCTCACTGTGCCTCGCCACTCTGTGCTGGGCCGTGTCTCTGTGCCTCTCTGTACCACGCCTCTCTGTGCCTCGCGCCTCTCTGTGCTCTGCCTCTCTGTGCTGTGCTGTGCCGTGTCTCTGTGCCTCTCTGTACCACGCCTCTCTGTGCCTCGCACCTCTCTGTGCTGTGCCTCTCTGTGCCTCGCCTCTCTGTGCTGTGCCTCACTGTGCCTCGCGCCTCTCTGTGCTGTGCCTCACTGTGCCTCGCCACTCTGTGCTGGGCCGTGTCTCTGTGCCTCTCTGTACCACGCCTCTCTGTGCCTCGCGCCTCTCTGTGCTGTGCCTCTCTGTGCCTCGCCACTCTGTGCTGGGCCTCTCTGTGCTGGGCCTCTCTGTGCTGTGCCTCTCCGTGCCTCTCTGCGCCTTGACTTCTGCATGGAATCAAATCAATAAAATAATAAATACATTAGCTAATGCTGCTTATACGGATACAGTGTCGCCTGTCGCCTGCAATAATATGGATAATCATTGCTCATGTTGGAATGTTAACCTTCATTTATTTATTTTTTATCTCTACATAATACCTGTTAATTGCGCAGGGGTTTCAGGCTTGTTTGCTAATGAACATTGCGGAATAGATTATATGATGCTGTTGTGTTGTACAGTTTTATTATTAATATGTTCATTGCCATTCCTGTTCCCTTCCTGTCAAATTCAATCAAACGTAAAAAAAAAAAAAAAAATCACTAAATACGCATAATGAATTTCTTTTGAAACATTGTTTATTTTGAGCTAATGTGTTAGCAAATAACCCCTTCACTGCCCAAAGAGCCTGCAAAGCAGAGCTAGGCAGAAGGCCTGTGGCACCCCCTAGTGGCCAAAAGATCAGTTTGCTTTCTAAGCTTTGTAAAATTAACCCCATCACAATGTTTCCTAAGCCTCTGAAACAGCCAATGGGTTAATGTGCTGACTGATGCGAACAGGTACAACAGGGTATTTCGTAATTCACTAGAATACCTATTGCCGTCCAGTGCTGGTTACTGCTGCTCTGTAATTGGCCATTTTATATTTTAATGGTAAATCCAAATATACTATCGGATTGAGACCATTAAATACAAAGTCACAGGCTCACAAAGCTCTGCTATTGATTTAACCAGGCGTTAAGTTAACACCTTGTTAAGTGCTAACAGGTATCTTCAAAGTGTCCTACCATAGTGTTAAGTGCTGTTTTCAGACATGACAGACATTAGTGCTATTGTTATACAAAAGAGGTGTTCCTTCTACCAACACAGCACCCCTATAGTTAATGTGACATTATTTAGGGCAGGGCAAGAGATCAACACTTTTACTAAAGTCTCAACCATATCCCCTCAAACCCACATTGAAACAACTTTTGAAGAGACACCTGTGCTCAAAAGGAGCACACTTGGGGCACCTGGGAGATATGCTAATTGCTATGCAAAGTATAGTGTAATGACTCCAATTAGTAAAATAGGTCCCCCTTCCCCTCACTCAAAACCCATATTTCAGGGTCTGGACGGAGCTAGCGCCAGTGAGACAGGTGTAATGCGCGTCATGTAAAGCTAACACAAGGCAGCACTAACTTAACATTGCGTCTAGCCTATGCTAATGAGATCCGTAACAGCCAGTGTTTTTGCATATAATTAGCTTTGTGGATTTGTGTTACCCTAGGGGAAAATAACGTTCGTTACTGATTTTGATAACATGATGTTATGAGTAAGGTTACCAGGTGGCTTCTCCAAAAATACTGGCCATAATGGTGAAAGGTGCAACGCACTCGAGAAACACACACCCCTCTCTGCTCCATGCTGTTTCCTCCTCTCCTTGGCCCCACCTCCAGTCTCCTAACACCTCTTCCCGATTGGCTGCATTACCTAGCATCAGCCAATCTGTATGGAGGAAGCTGCCCAGCCCTCTCTCAACAGTCCTGCTGTCTCCCTGCTCAGGGAAATCCTGCGCCCCCCCCCCCCAAGCCGGTCAGGTCACTATGTCCAGAGAGGTAATACCGGTATACACATACATGTCCAGTATTACCTCTAAATTTTTTACTGGACAGATTGTCCAAATACAGGACAGTCCTGTTCAATACTGGACACCTGGCAACCCTAGTCATGAACCCTGACTTACCAGTCCTCTTTGGAGCTGGGCCTAATAGAGCAATACTAGGTAACATGAGATAATCTGTATGATAGTAAATAACAGGATTCAATCCATGGCGCAGACAGTACATAAAATAAAGGCTCTGTGAACAAGTATTGGCCTCTGGGGAGGAGGTATTTGGATGCAAAACACATCAGGGTTAGCTAAGATATGGATGCTGTTGTCACAAGGTAGCTTAGAGTTTACATAGAGAAATATAAGCTGTCCAAGGTACTGAATTGTCCCTCTGCCGCATACAGGATCAACCAAGCAAATGAGCACTTCCTGTGGAGGGACAATATCAGTAAAATATATATTTTCTTGTATTGGTTTATATTTATATAAACAATATGTCCAATTTTATTAAAACTCCCTTTTTTTTTTTTTACCCATGATTGGAATTAGAGGGTCTCGGAGATGAAATGCACGAAGGTCAGCTCCTGGGGGGTCTATAGTCCCGGGAGACTTGCTGGTTAAAGTAGTGCATTCCTGTGCCCTCCACGGGGAAATCAAACAGTGGCTTAAATCTCCCGTGTCCCCAGTTGTGGTTTCCTATTGGCCCGCATGGTAAGTATATCATGAGCCAGGGGTCCCCCGGACAGAAAGTGAGCTCTGCTCTGAAACACCGGCATAAATAGGTACAGTCGGTGTACCGATCTTCATTAGGTACAACACCGAAACGCTTGGTACTACACCTGCTAAGGGCAATGGGAGTGTATGGAAAGAATAGTCATGTATAAATGTAGCCAGACTTACTGTCCCCGGTGCCGTGATTTTCACTGCGCCGATGCCGGTTACAGATCTTGCAGCCCCGAGGTCAGTAAGTTACCCAGAAGGATTAACTCTGCAGGGTTGCATGCGTCTGAATGGGACCCCACGGGGTTAATCCTTTTGGACCATCTGCTGGGAGAGAATACCGCTAATCACCTTTCCGATGAGCTGCGGAGTCGTGTCCGGTTCCTGTCTGCAGCCGCCTCCGCCGTTTGGATCCGTGTCCCCTGCTCGGCTACATCATCCAGGAGGAGGGAAATACAGCTTGCTTCCCCTCAGCGAGCGGGGGGCACGGATGCAGGCGGCAGGCAGAGGCGGCTGCAGACAGGGGCCGGACACGGGTGTGCAGCTCATCTGAAAGGCGAGTAGTTGCATTATCTCCCTGCAGGATAGCCCATGAAGCGCAGAATTAGCGCTGCCGGGCTCCCATTCAGAAGCATGGAACCGCGCATCGTTAATCCTTCCGGGCCGCAAACATTGCTGTTCTTGTGGCCCCTGACGGGCCACGGGTCTCCGCATTTTTCTCTTCGGCCACCAGAACAGTAAGCCTGGCTGCATCTGAAAGTATCACAGTACATTTGACTTAGTGAATTTCCATCAAGTCAGTCTTTGGGTTCATATGCTGTCCTTATATTTGGATGCAGCAGATGGTCTGATCCCCCAGACATGTTCATCTCTTTACACCCCGGGCTCTATTCAATAGGGTGTCAAAATGTTTGCTCTTTGGACTGGAAAGCTTTAAGCCCCGGTCACTAGAACCTTCCCTGACAAGGAGAAAACGGCTTTACATCCCAAGCAGATAATCCTCAGTATAATAATAATAATAGCATGTTCTTGTATAGTGTTGATAGTTTTACGTAGCGATTTGCAGAGACAGGTCCCTGCCCTGTGGAGCTTACAATCCATGTTGTTGGTGCCCGAGGCACAGTGAGATAAAGTGATTTGTCCAAGATCACAAGGAGCCGACACCAGGAATTAAACCAGGTTCCCCTGCTCCAAACCAAGTGCCAGTCAGTGTCTTTACTCACTGAGCCGCTCCTTCTCCCTATAGGATAACTTGCTATTGCGTTTGCTTTTATTTTACATGAAGTTAGGTATCATCCATTTATTTTGGACATCTTTCCCCTCAAATTGTACTGCACTGCAGAATCTGGGGGTGTCTTTTACACAGGCTTGTAACAATAGCATTGAAGATTGAGGCATACTGTAACTTAGCCATACCGTATCTCTCTGGAGCAAAGTATGTTAGGGCTCCTGTGTTAAGATTGAAAGTCTGCAGTGTAATAGGAATCGGTGATCTTTTGGATGGGAAAATAGATTCACAGGCGGGAAATGTACCTACTTCTAATACACTGCTATATGACAACTCTGACTTTTGCCCACATGGGACCTGCAATGTAAGGTCTTTTTTTATTTGCAATAGTGTCAAAGAGAATGAAATGTTCCAAATGGTTTCTGCCCTTAAATTAGAGATCTTTAAGGTTTGTAACGTTCTGAAGAGTATAATATCATCTATGAAGAATTGTCACGTTGGTGCGTGGGAGTTACAGTATAGGGGTATAGCCAGCTTTATCTGATGGAGAATTTAGAACATTGTGTTACAATGCAGAATATCACAGAGTTTACATAGGATTCAGTAGCAGTGATAAGGTGGAATATCCCGAAATATCCCATTATAACACAACACGTTAGAATAACCCTGACTACCTCTGTACATTAAATGGTTTAGTGAATTAAAAATGGAAACAAAACAACAAGTCTGTGTAAAATGTATATTTCTAGTTGACCTTGCATTGCATAAAAGTATTGCATTTTCAGTTTTCATCTCAACTAAGCGGTAATACAGGTTTATATTAGTCTCAAGGGTGCCAGAAGGGTGTGCAATCCAATGTACCAAGCAATAGACTTTCTGTATAGGGTTTCTTTGGCTTAGTAGAAGGGTACCACTGTAGTCAATGGGGAAAAATGGAAAATTTGGGTTGAAAACACCGAAATACGTGACACTGTAAAAATGCACACTTCTGGGATCACTCAGATGCCCTCGGAATATACAGCAAGATAAACTGAAACATCATTAACCAATAAACAGAATCATTTCAACCTAACATTTCTCAGGTTATTGACAGAGAGCCTTTTCATGTTATGTTCTTGTTCATGTTGCTTTCCCTCTGGGCTCTGGAAGAGCGTCCTCACAGAGCTATTAAGAGAGACAATGCCAGCATTGAATACCACTACTGTGCGTTGTGTTTAAATAGTTGGTCCTTTTATTGAGCCGGGACATTTCTGGCAGAAAATGTTAGCGTCTTATCTTCCTCATAATTAACACTCTGGCTGCCAAAAAGGCCTGCAAATCTGCTCCCAATGACAGCAAAGGAGTTTTATATGTGGATTTATTTAGAGGACTATTTATATGTATGTAACGCTTGTACCCTCTGGTCTGACCCACCCAATCTCACATTGGCCCCTGTGGTCTATCCAGCCCTCATTACATGTTCGTGTCTGGTGGTGCACCTGTAGGCAACAGGACTCTTGAGTCTCCCGCATGATGGTATTCGGGGATGTCAAACCAGATAGGCAGCTGAGGTAGTGGGTGCGAGTCCTACCTATATCCAGTGCAGCGCCTCCACCTCATCGGGATCTATGCGTCCGCAGGTAGATGGTCCTGATGAGGAACTCTTTCATGGTGGTGAGGGCCCCTGGAGAGTAATTTCAGACTCACACCATGGAGTTCTCGTTGAACAAGCCATCTTTATTGTGCGTGGTGATAAGGGCCAGCTGCCCCTCACAGTCATTGCTTCAGCCGCACATTGCTCCCTTTAAAAGTTACGCCCTCCCAATGGAGTGGGATCCCCTCTGCCTCGCAGGGAGATCACCCCTGTGCCAGGTCCCTGGACACAGTTGGCCTTCACTGGCTGGATATCGGATGGTGCCACTAGTTACTGCACTAGTGGGCACCTTTGAACTTGCTGCTTCACCTTCACCTTGTAACGTCAACCCGCAGCAACCACACTAACTTTAGGCAGTGCAGTGCCTTATATACCTCAGGAAGCAGGCACATCTCTGATGTCACTAATCATGGACTCAGAGGATGTAGCCACTCCCATCCATACATAGGGCACCTCACCAGGGTGTGAGGGCAAACCTCCATGATTACTGCTGGCATTCCTGTAACTTACCAGGTTTTGCTGCCAGCAGGAGAGAGGACTGTAGACATTGTTATGCATGGCTACATACTCCCCATGATGAATCCCCACCGTCCCGGCTGGGACCTAAATTTGGTGTATCTTTCTCCAGGAAACACTGCAAAAGGAACACATCAAAAGTCATAACAATGCTTTTCATAATTAGTTATATAACAGCGCTCACTGACCAGCAGGGGCGCTCAAGATTTCTCACAGACCTCATTTGCTGTCTCCCTAATAGTAGTGACAAGGATCTGGCTTCTTCTCTGCCCGTCGGTCACTGTTACGCTATACTCCCGGGGCAAGCCACGCTCGTGTCTATACACCACCTTATGCATATAGATGCTGCGCCCAATACTCCAGACTCGCATTAACTGGGATATACTTTCCTCAGCTTGGGGGCTCTTAATGGCACCTCCCTTGGTAACCATATAGTACTCGAGATCCTCCCTGAGCCACCCATCCCGGCGGTCCTCTATCTCCTGCATGAGGGGTTTGGGAACATATGGGTATTCTAGCCATGGGAACGTTTATATTTGGCTACAATGGTCCGTTCTGCTCGGCAGGCCCTTGACAGCTTAGCACTGCCCGCTCTCCCCGGCAACACCCATGACAGGGGTTCATCGGGATCCACCGGATCATCCAACCCATCCGGACTCAGGGGTTCTATTAACCCTCACCCAATTCTATACCACCTCTCCTGGATCTCCCTTAGGCGATCCTCCTCCGTAAACTCCCCTTTAGCCCACCAATGATCTACTACCCCATCCCGATCTATGATGAACCGAGTCCTATCAATCCAGGGCACATATCCCTCAAACAAGGGGGCCCACCATCGGGTTTCCCTGACCTCCTCTAGCGATACCTCCTCTAGCTCTCCCTCTTCTGGTACACCCCCGGAAGATATGCCCGACGTACACTCGGACTGTGCTTGATTGTCCGAACCCCTTTTCTGGCTCCCAATGGTAACACTCACATTACTGGGACACTCGCTGGATACCGACACCTGTCGCGTAATCCTCCCTCCTCCCACTGACCCATCATCAGATGTCCCATAGTCCAGGCTCCCAGTCCGTTCATCGGAAGTGACCCGTGAATCCCCTGACATCCCTAAACTGGAGGATGACCCAAAAGTGAAAGTGAATGGGGCTGGGACTTTAACTAGGGCCGGGGGTCTAGCTAGGACTGGGGTTTGGGGATAGGGCCACACAGTCGGTATCCGCGGGGCTAGGACCCGCTGTTCTCCGCTAACTGGTCCGGTTCCGCCGCAGGGACTCTCCGTCTCTCCGGTCTAACGACTCCTCGATCACTGCGTCGATCGCCCGCTCCTCTTGGACTTGGGCGTCCGACCTCCACTGCTCGAGCGAAGGGGTGCGATCATCTCCCTCTCTGCTCCGCTCGGTCCACCGGAAGTGATGTCTGGACACACACGTGTCCCGCCGCCATCTTGGGTTGGGTCCCCAAGTGGGACCTCTTCCTCCACAACGATATCCGGCAACGCCTTTTTCCGTCGTGGCGCCGTCTGGGCCTGGCTCTGTCCTTCCTCCGCCACTGCCACCTTGGGAGTCTGGGACAAGCATGGACTCTGCTTACCACTCCGGGGCGTTGGAGTGGACCTGCCGCCATCGGATCCGCTGGTCACCACGGCCGTGGGACTTTGCCGCGGTATGGGCGACACTCGGCTCCGTTCCTCGCCGACACCGGTTAGTGGCACTCTTTTAATAGTACTGCTGCTGTGGTACGCCGGCGGTCGGTCGTAACTGCAATAATGCTGAGGGACTCCTCGTCCGAGGACTCCAATTTTGCATTAGGCCGGGGCATTCCGCTTGGTGATTTGCGGCGCGGCCCCCTCTTATCACCGCGTCGTTGACCGGTTTTCTCGGCCGGCTCTGTTTTGATGACCGGAGCTGGTCCCTGTTCACCGGGACCCGTAGTCTCCCTCCAGAGCACACCGGGAAGTTCCGCCGCTAGCATAGCGACATCTTCCGCAGCCTCTACCGCCTGAACCGGCACGAATGTTGGCATGGGCCATAAGTATTGTAGGCCACACTGCGCGCATCGTGCAGTAGAGCTCACCGCTCCGCCCGGCAGTCGGCACTGCAGGCATACACATGCCACTGTCTCTACGCCCTCTACTCAGAGGATCAGGAAGCCTCCTGGAGCCGAGTAGGGATGAGTAGTTATCAGAGGCCCTTCTTCCTGTTTGCAGGCCATAGTCACTAATGGAGGTATTCGCACTAGTGGTCTGTACGGCTTGCTGGTTCCTCACAACTGAAGGGCATGGGCTGGTTCGCCAACCCTTCCTCCAGCTTTCTCCATCCGCATCCGCATCCGCCAAGACAGGAAACCACTCCCGCTGGTTGAAACTTGGGGGATGTCCCGTAGACTTGTAGGCTTTCAAAGCACAGGGGCGGAACTAGTCACAGTCCATGTGGGCGCGGCTCCAGCTTTCGCGCCATACCCCCCAACAGGGCGGGGTCTCTCCGTTGGCGCCACTCCTGGCCAACTTTCTGCAAATTGAGCATTTGCAATATTCTCTGCAACTAGCCCACTCGGTTTCCCAGGGACGCGGGAACCGCCATTTTGGATTGCACTGTCAATCGGGTTCACTGTTGAGGTAGCGTTCGACTGTTTGTATGTTGAATGACAAGCAAGTCCATTGCGTTCCTCCCATCTCACAATAATGTCCCCTTTGCTATCCTCAGGGTCAGTACCCCAAGGACCTAAGCAGGCCATACACGGCACAATCACTGTTTTCACGCCATTCCACAGCAGGCTCACAAAAGTCTCCTCTGTAGCTGGCTCCTCTTCCTCACACATCATAACATATTCGTTCTCTCCTTTGGCCTCCGTCAGCCATATTTGAGCTTCCGCACCTCGCGGATTCTCTATTCTGGCGGGCGCCATTCGGCTACTGTTTCTTGAATTATTGTACATGGAGCTCCACTCTGTGGGGCAGCTGCCACACCGATACAATAAAAATGCCTTGTGCACCACCTTGTGTACCTAATGTAGATCTGACTCGTGTTTGCACTACCTCAGGCTAGGCTCACTCTTGCTGTGTCTGCTGTGTCTCCTTCCTTCCAGTCTGTGCTCCCTGCATCGAGTGGTCTGGAATGGACTAGAGTACTCTGGTTCGTCCATGCAATACTTTGGGGGTCTACCTACTGTTGGTCAGTCTAATGCAGAACATCTCCAGGATTCCTGCTCTAAGTTACCAGTTTATCCCTTTAGGCAAATAACACTAGCACTACCTCAAGGTTTCGGTGACAGCTATAGCCCGGCTCCAGACCTAAGGATCCCAGGGCGTCTGTGCGGCCCGCGTCTGCAGCAGCTCCCCTGACTACCCCTGGCTCCTTCCCACACAGCACAAAGTGGCAGCAGACACTCTCCCTGTTTCCCAGTGTGCCTAGCAAAAGCCTGTCCTGTTGACAGGTATCTCAGCAGCGCCTCCAACTGTAACATCTTGTTCCCTCTGGTCTGACCCACCCAATCTCACATTGGCCCCTGTGGTCTATCCAGCCCTCATTACATGTTCGTGTCTGGTGGTGCACCTGTAGGCAACAGGACTCCTGAGTCTCCCGCATGATGGTATTCGGGGATGTCAAACCAGACAGGCAGCTGAGGTAGTGGGTGCGAATCCTACTTACATCACGTGCAGCACCTCCATCTCATCGGGATCTATGCGTCCGCAGGTAGATGGTCCCGATGAGGAACTCCTTCTTGGTGGTGAGGGCCCCTGGAGAGTAATTGCAGACTCACACCATGGGGTTCTTGTTGAACAAGCCATCTTTATTGTGCGTGGTGATAAGGGCCAGCTGCCCCTCACAGTCATTGCTTCAGCCGCACATTGCTCCGCGCTCCCCTTTAAAAGGTACGCCCTCCCAATGGAGTGGGATTCCCTCTTCCTGCAGGGAGATCACCCCTGTGCCAGGTCCCTGGACACAGTTGGCCTTCTCTGGCTGGATATCGGATGGAGCCACTAGTTACAGCACTAGTGGGCACCTTTGAACTTGCTGCTTCACCTTCACCTTGTAACATCAACCCGCAGCAACCACACTAACTTTAGGCAGTGCAGTGCCTTATATACCTCAGGAAGCAGGCACATCTCTGATGTCACTAATCATGGACTCAGAGCATGTAGCCACTCCCATCCATACATAGGACACCTCACCAGGGTGTGAGGGCAAACCTCCATGATTACTGCTGGCATTCCTGTAACTTACCAGGTTTTGCTGCCAGCAGGAGAGATGACTGTAGACATTGTTATGCATGGCTACATGTATTACAGATGCACTCACCAGACTTATCATAGAAAAAACATCTACAGTAGCTGAAACAAAGCTACGGTTATTTGATAAACCTGATGCTTTTCAGTAAACCATTTTCTTGGATTTGTAGCTGAGGGACTTGGCTAAATAACCTCTATTAAATGTGATAAGGAACATTTTGGGCTCTATTTCTAAAAGTAGTATAAACCCTTTGAAATATGTTTTCCCCTGTTGCTTTCAGCAAATTCTGATCCCCTGCAATTTAACATACCAACTCTATTGGATCTTCAGCCTTTATTCCCAATATGTAATAAGCCCTGGTTGGGGTTCCCTGTCCCGCACAGTTTTTAACCTCTTACAGATGCTTTTCCTATTCAATAATCTTTCAGTAAAACTAACATTTCTAATGGGAGTATTACTAATGGGAGTATTTCTGTATTACTAATGGGAGTATTTCTGTATTACTAATGGGAGTATTTCTGTATTGCTAATGGGAGTATTTCTGTGTTGCTAATGGGAGTATTTCTGTATTACTAATGGGAGTGTTTCTGTATTGCTAATGGGAGTATTTCTGTATTGCTAATGGGAGCATTTCTGTGTTGCTAATGGGAGTATTTCTGTATTACTAGTAGGAGTATTTCTGTATTGCTAATGGGAGTATTTCTGTATTGCTAATGGGAGTATTTCTGTTTTGCTAGTGGGGGTATTTCTGTATTGCTAATGGGAGTATTTCTGTATTACTAATGGGAGTATTTCTGTATTACTAGTAGGAGTATTTCTGTATTGCTAATAGGAGTCTTTCTGTATTGCTTGTGACGGTAGGGGGAATTATGGCTGCTGTTAATAAAGGTTAAGTCTGCCATTACCCCTACCTGTCAGTAATACATTGGTATTGTATTGTATGTTATGTATATATGTATGTCTTTGCTTGGTTCCAGAACCTCAGGAATCAGGGGTTAATATGTTTGCAGGAGAATTGTTGCAAATGTTATGTTGCCGTCCTACCCACCAATCAGGGCCTGGGCATGTAGGCAGCACCTTCCTATCCACCAATCAGGGCCGGGCATGTAGGCAGCGCCTTCCTACCCACCAATCAGGGCCTGGGCATGTAGGCAGCACCTTCCTACCCACCAATCAGGGACGGGCAGGTAGGCAGCTCCTGGCCCTGAGTGTTGCAATATTCTGGTTTAAGTGTATAAAAAGGTGGGGAGGGAGACCCCTAGCAGACAGGGAGGGAGACCCCTAGCAGACAGGGAGGGAGGGAGACCCCTAGCAGACAGGGAGGGAGACCCCTAGCAGACAGGGAGGGAGACCCCTAGCAGACAGGGAGGGAAACCCCTAGCAGACAGGGAGGGAAACCCCTAGCAGACAGGGAGGGAGGGAGACTCCTAGCAGACAGGGAGGGAGGGAGACCCCTAGGAGACAGGGAGGGAGACCCCTAGCAGACAGGGAGGGAAACCCCTAGCAGACAGAGCCTGCAGAGAGTTACAGAGGTTTTGCTGTGACAGGGAGAAACTGCAGTGTCCAATCCGATGCTGGTCTCAGGCCTGAAAAACAGTCCTGTACGCACTGGGCAAAGAGATAACAGGGGAAATCTATGCAAGGAGGTCCCTGCGACTAGTTAGGCAGGGTATTCCCCAGTTGGGTATGTGTGATGTTTGTGTCTTTAGTATAGTTGTGGATATGTTTTTCCAATAAATTAATTTTATAAACTCTCGTGTTCTGCCTGGCGATATTGATCCCTGGTATTTGTCCTGGTCTCCCGTGACATCGCTAAAGGAAGTATTTCTGTATTACTAATGGGAGTATTTCTGTATTACTAATGGGAGTATTTCTGTATTGCTAATGGGAGTAGTTCTGTATTGCTAATGGGAGTATTTCTGTATTACTAATGGGAGTGTTTCTGTATTGCTAATGGGAGTATTTCTGTATTGCTAATGGGAGTATTTCTGTGTTGCTAATGGGAGTATTTCTGTATTACTAATGGGAGTGTTTCTGTATTGCTAATGGGAGTATTTCTGTATTGCTAATGGGAGTATTTCTGTGTTGCTAATGGGAGTATTTCTGTATTACTAGTAGGAGTATTTCTGTATTGCTAATGGGAGTATTTCTGTATTGCTAATGGGAGTATTTCTGTTTTGCTAGTGGGGGTATTTCTGTATTGCTAATGGGAGTATTTCTGTATTACTAATGGGAGTATTTCTGTATTACTAGTAGGAGTATTTCTGTATTGCTAATAGGAGTCTTTCTGTATTGCTTGTGACGGTAGGGGGAATTATGGCTGCTGTTAATAAAGGTTAAGTCTGCCATTACCCCTACCTGTCAGTAATACATTGGTATTGTATTGTATGTTATGTATATATGTATGTCTTTGCTTGGTTCCAGAACCTCAGGAATCAGGGGTTAATATGTTTGCAGGAGAATTGTTGCAAATGTTATGTTGCCGTCCTACCCACCAATCAGGGCCTGGGCATGTAGGCAGCACCTTCCTATCCACCAATCAGGGCCGGGCATGTAGGCAGCGCCTTCCTACCCACCAATCAGGGCCTGGGCATGTAGGCAGCACCTTCCTACCCACCAATCAGGGACGGGCAGGTAGGCAGCTCCTGGCCCTGAGTGTTGCAATATTCTGGTTTAAGTGTATAAAAAGGTGGGGAGGGAGACCCCTAGCAGACAGGGAGGGAGACCCCTAGCAGACAGGGAGGGAGGGAGACCCCTAGCAGATAGGGAGGGAGACTCCTAGCAGACAGGGAGGGAAACCCCTAGCAGACAGGGAGGGAAACCCCTAGCAGACAGGGAGGGAGGGAGACTCCTAGCAGACAGGGAGGGAGGGAGACCCTTAGGAGACAGGGAGGGAGACCCCTAGCAGACAGGGAGGGAAACCCCTAGCAGACAGAGCCTGCAGAGAGTTACAGAGGTTTTGCTGTGACAGGGAGAAACTGCAGTGTCCAATCCGATGCTGGTCTCAGGCCTGAAAAACAGTCCTGTACACACTGGGCAAAGAGATAACAGGGGAAATCTATGCAAGGAGGTCCCTGCGACTAGTTAGGCAGGGTATTCCCCAGTTGGGTATGTGTGATGTTTGTGTCTTTAGTATAGTTGTGGATATGTTTTTCCAATAAATTAATTTTATAAACTCTCGTGTTCTGCCTGGCGATATTGATCCCTGGTATTTGTCCTGGTCTCCCGTGACATCGCTAAAGGAAGTATTTCTGTATTACTAATGGGAGTATTTCTGTATTACTAATGGGAGTATTTCTGTATTACTAATGGGAGTATTTGTCTATTGCTAATAGGAGTATTTCTGTATTACTAATGGGAGTATTTCTGTATTGCTAATAGGCGTATTTTTGTATTGCTAATGGGAGTTTTTCTGTATTACTAATGGGAGTATTTGTCTATTGCTAATGGGAGTATTTGTCTATTGCTAATGGGAGTATTTCTGTATTACTAATGGGAGTATTTGTCTATTGCTAATGGGAGTATTTGTCTATTGCTAATGGGAGTATTTGTCTATTGCTAATGGGAGTATTTCTGTATTACTTATGGGAGTATATATGTATTGCTAATGCTATTAGGCGTATTTTTTATTGCTAATGGGAGTTTTTCTGTATTAATAATGGGAGTATTTCTGTATTTCTAGTGGGAGTGTTTCTGTATTGCTAATAGGCGTATTTTTGTATTGCTAATGGGAGTTTTTCTGTATTACTAATGGGAGTATTTGTCTATTGCTAATGGGAGTATTTGTCTATTGCTAATGGGAGTATTTCTGTATTACTAATGGGAGTATTTGTCTATTGCTAATGGGAGTATTTGTCTATTGCTAATGGGAGTATTTGTCTATTGCTAATGGGAGTATTTATCTATTGCTAATGCTATTAGGCGTATTTTTTATTGCTAATGGGAGTTTTTCTGTATTAATAATGGGAGTATTTCTGTATTTCTAGTGGGAGTGTTTCTGTATTGCTAATGGGAGTATTTCTGTATTGCTAATGGGAGTATTTCTGTATTGCTAATGGGAGTATTTCTGTATTACTAATGGGAGTATTTCTGTATTGCTAATGGGAGTATTTCTGTATTGCTAATGGGAGTATTTCTGTATTACTAATGGGAGTATTTCTGTATTGCTAATGGGAGTATTGTATTGCTGTATTGCTAATGGGAGTATTTCTGTATTGCTAATGGGAGTATTTCTGTATTGCTAATGGGAGTATTTCTGTATTGCTAATGGGAGTATTTCTGTATTGCTAATGGGAGTATTTCTGTATTGCTAATGGGAGTATTTCTGTATTGCTAATGGGAGTATTTCTGTATGGCTAATGGGAGTATTTCTGTATGGCTAATGGGAGTATTTCTGTATGGCTAATGGGAGTATTTCTGTATTGCTAATGGGAGTAGTTCCATATCATCATACGAAGTGACATCAAATATCGCTAATCTGCACAAAGCTAATGATGACTTCCATCAGCATAGACAAGACTATCTGCAGATATAGCTTAAATGAGATGGGTTACAGGCAGCATAGCAATGATTTCTTTCTATGCTGTGAATGATTGTCAGTACTGTATCTGCTGCCTGTATTGTACATCATTTCTATATATCCTGAGTTGCCTGCGTTGAGTGTTTAACTTAATGATAACATGTTTGGCAAGCAATGGCCAAACATACCCCAAAAAACTCAGGAGATCAATAGAGTGCAAAAACGGTAATTTAATGACTGAGCATCCAACGTTTCGGTGCAAAGCACCTTCACCAGGAGAGGTTCTCGGATATTAATTATAGAACAAAGAAACCCTGGTCTCTCACATGCTGCTGGTGATACATGCAGAGAGTGTCTTTGAGAGCAAGAGAAAGAGAAACACTTAGTGAGAGGAACTGTTGTTATTGATCACTAACTTGGCCCCCTTTCCCCTCCTTTCTCTTTCAGTGTCACATTTCATACTAGGCCTTGAAATCCTATCCTTTAGCCAACCTCTAACATCTGCTAGGAATTAAGCCTCACTAGAATTCAGTTCCTTTTGGCTACATATGAATTCTAAATCTTACAACATATTCTCATTCAATGGTCTTGATATAAGTTCTCATTTACACATTGTAATATAATAAATGGATTTCTAACAAGATATCGTAGCCACATTTTGCATGATATTTCCTAAGATCAAGGAGCAGGTTTTTGTCTATGTTTGGAATTTGGATACATTCTATTTTTAATTCTATGAGCTATTACAATGTGTCTGAAAAGCAAGTCAGCCACTGGGTGTGGTACCTGCTAGGCTATGTATCTGGCACATGACATCCTACTAGTGACATCATAATACACATAGCCTGGTGGCAGAAAAGGAGAGTCAGATAGCAGTAACGTTTACATAGAAAGCAGATGAAGAGAGGAAATCAGTTAGCACATGAGGAGAAGGTAAGAATGCTGGAGAAGGGGATAGAGGCAGAAAGAATTGGGGACATCATATGGCATTAAAGGAAAGTGAGGAGAGGGAGAGAGAGAGGAGGGGAAGGAGATAGATGAGGGGGGCGGGAAGAGAGAAGGAGGTAGGGAGGGTGAGGAGGAGGGGAGGGATCAGGTTGGTTTCTTAGAATTCCTGAGCAATGACGGGTACTTTCAGCTAGTATACACATAAAGAACATAAATGCAACAACGCTTCCTAAAAAATCGCTGAGCCTCACTTCCTATTGTCAAATAACCATAACACAAACAGGGACATTCTTAATACATTTCAGTTTGGTATTATAGTGGGTTAAACTGCACACATCACTTACAAAGTCACATTGGAGCACATCAGAAGAACAAATAAGAAAAGAAGCGCATATACTATGGTGCAGTAAGTAAAAACTTGGTTAGAATTCACGAAGGGAACAAACTGCGCCGTTTGTAATAAACATATATGGTTTATTTGTCGTTATGTGTGTGTATGGGTGTGTGTAAAAACGCATATGCACATGCAGATACTGTATATACAGTGGCGAGAAAAAGTTTGTGAACCCCAATGATAATTACGGAAATTCCATAGTTTTTCCATGATAACCTTCTTGAATAAAAACCAGTCTTTTTTTAAAAATCCAATAGGGTTTATATTAACCAATTCCATGTCTTTTGAAACAAAATGATGTATGAATTAGACAAACTATAAGTAATTAAGAGTCAGAGTATGTGAAAAAGTAAGTGAAACCCTAGTTTTATCAGCTAAATTAAAGGGCATAATCAGATGTTTAAATAATTAGGTAGATCTTCGGGGGTGAGTTTGGGAGGCTCAACTCTATATAAAGAAACTTTGTGAGTTTGGACTTCATGTCATGCCATGATCAAAATAAATCTCTGAGGACCTCAGAAAAGCAGTTATTGATGCCCATCAGTCTAGAAAGGGTTAGAAACCCATTTTGAAGAATTTGGAGCTCCACCAATCCACTGTCAAACAAATGGAGAACGTTCCACAGTCACTCTACTCACGAGCGGTCGTCCTACAAAAATCTCTCCTGTTTGATCAGGTTATCTTTATCTATTACAGCTTAGCCCCATTATAGCGCGGTCCTGGGGGGCCACCCGATCCGACCGCTCTATAACCGGGGGTCGCGCTAATTTTTTTAAAATGGCCACTGCGCGCCCGATCGGGAGGAGGGGGGAAGAGGTGGAGTGAGGTGCCGGCAGCAGCACATGTCCCCCGCAGCCACCGTTCTTCCACCAGCATTCCCCTTGCACTTCCCCCAGCAGTGTCACTTCTACCAGCACTGATCCCTCCCCGCCAGCAGCCTCGCACCCCAGCCCGGCACAGATCCCCCCTGCCCGGCACCGATTTCCCCCCCCCAGCCCCGCACCCCAGCCTGGCACCGATCCCCCCCACCAGCAGCCCCGCACCCCAGCCCAGCACCGATCCCCTCCACCAGCAGACCCGCACCCCAGCACGGCACCGATCCCCTCAACCAGCAGACCCGCACCCCAGCCTGGCACCGGTCCCCCCAGCACTGTGAGTGTGTGCAGTGTGCTGTGAGTGTGTGCAGTGTGCTGTGAGTGTGTGCACTGTGCTGTGAGTGTGTGCAGTGTGTTGTGAGTGTGTGCAGTGAGTGTGTGCAGTGTGCTGTGAGTGTGCTGTGTGAGTGTGCAGTGTGCTGTGCAGTGTGCTGTGAGTGTGTGCAGTGTGCTGTGAGTGTGTGCAGTGTGCTGTGAGTGTGTGCTGTGAGTGTGTGCAGTGTGTGCCGTGTGCTGTGAGTGTGTGCAGTGAGTGTGTGCAGTGTGCTGTGAGTGTGCTGTGAGTGTGCAGTGTGTGTGCAATGTGTGCGCAGTGTGTGCAGTGTGTGTGCAGTGTGCAGCGTGCAATTTTTTTTTATTATTATTTGTTTTTTTTTAATTTCGGGGTCCACGCTCAAACCGCGTTATAGCGGATCGCGCTATAACGGGGTTGAGCTGTATTAGGACTTAGATTAAGATCTAATAACATATTAGGTTAGAAATAAGTGAACATCCTAAGTGGTACACAATCTTTTTCTCGCCACTGTATGTATATACTGTATACATGGTAAGGGATTACTGGCTTGATGAGAAACTATATAAATACTGTTGAGAACAGATTTGCACATGTATTCAATGTTTTCAAATTCAGATAACAGAAACCCCAAAAGCTCTTGTTGATTCTTGCCAATAATGACTGCTGCTTGTCCCTCTGAAAAAGGTTTATTTCACCTTGTGACCAGTTCCCAGTGGAATCCGGGAAAACACCACTATTGTGTTCATGTAAATCAGTGATAGATACAATGGGTGCCATTTATTTAAGAAGTTTTGCTGTGTGATCACTATCTGAGTATGACTTGATTTCTTATGCGAAATTAAAAAGAACCGCAAGAGAACGTTGTGTGCAGAGGATATTAATTTTTGGGAGAGGGTAGATCTTTCCCCCTTGGTCCCTAATTAGTATGCTGCAAATATGTCTTCTTCACGGTGGACCAGAGGTCAGATCCATTCCAATGAATTATACTAAAATCTTCTCTAGTCCAAGGAAGATGCCTTCGTAGCATATTGGATAGGGCCCTCTGAGCATTAGACAGGTGATTTAATTAACCTTATAGGAAGTACGTAATAATCTTACTTTGCAGTGCATAGGTGACAGGCATTTTATCTGCTGTAATCCATCCCTTTGATTCCATTAGATTTTGCAAAGTCTTTTGATACGGTTCCACACAAGAGGTTAGTGTACAAAATAAAGCAAATTGGACTGGATTGAAAACTGGTTGAAGGACAGACAACAGAGGGTTGTCATAAATGGAACGTTTTCAGGTTGGGCTAAAGTTGTGAGTGGAGTACCTCAAGGATCGGTTCTGGGACCCCTGCTTTTTAACTTGTTTATTAATGACCTTGAGGTTGGCATAAAGAGCAAAGTCTCCATCTTTGCTGATGACACTAAATTGTGTAAGGTAATAGAATCAGAGCAGGATGTAATTTCTCTACAGAAGGACTTGGATAGACTGGAAACCTTGGCAGCCTCAGGTAAATGGCAAATGAGGTTTAATACATATAAATGTAAGGTTATGCATTTGGGAAGCAAGAATAAACAGGTGACTTACAAATGAAATGGGGAGAAATTAGGTGAATCCTTGATGGAGATGGATTTAGGAGTGCTTGTAGAAAGCAGGCTTAGCAATAGTGCCCAATGTCATACAGTAGCTGCAAAGGCAAATAAGATCTTATATTGCAGTAAACGGAGAATGGATGGAAGGGAAATAAGCATAATGATGCCCCTCTATAAAGCATTGGTAAGATCACATCTTACAGTTTCGGGCACCACTCCATAAAAAACACATTATGGAACTAGAACAGTGCAGAGAAGAGCCACCAGATTTATAAAGGGGATGAAAAATCTGTGGATTTTTTTGTCTTTTCTAAACGTGGTCGCTCTGTCGTGAGCGAACTAGGAACAGCCTCATAAGGATTAAACAGTTTGTGTTTGTAGCGCGCGATCGCAGGCACTATAATCCCAGCCTAAGAAGGGAGGAGCATGAGCTGAGATACTAGAGCCATTTAAAACAGGGATGGTAGGGTAAATATTTCTAGGTCTGCCAAAGACAGCATAAAAGGGGCTGCATGCAAATCAAATGATGCTATTTGTACCAGAGAGGTCAGCAATGCAATAATGGCATTTATCACCAAGGTTTACCTAAGAAATGTACTGTAGCACTATCACTTGTTCCATGGTCCTGAATAGCACCATCCCTTTAATGAACACAATAAAGGTCAGACTGTGTTTGTACTCTTTTTGTGTGTTACCCCTCCCCTCCCCCACTTATGGGTTTACTAGTTTAGCACCCTCGGGGGTATGCTAGAGTTTTCTTGGTGAGTCCTGTTCCTACAGGGAGTTAAGGGGTTAAATCTTCTACAGGCCCCAGTTGTAGCTACAGTAAGCAACTTATTTCAAGTAGCTAATGTTAAGTACCGGTAACCAATCTTATGTTGCAAATCACTTAGCTCAGAGATTGGCTGTTTCTGTTCTTCCAGAAAGTACTGGATGACGTAGTTATGTAAACCTTATCTTTTCCTGCCCAGCAACAGGTGCAGGGATAAAGGTTATACATATTTGGAAAGGTTATATATATTTGGAAAGATTATACATATTTGGGATCTGGATATTTAGATCAGATAATATTTTCTTCCCACACTGAGGGGATCTCTGGGGCTCTCCTAGCCCTGTAAGGGAGTAAGCCACATTTCTTGTTTTCTGAGTTAGGGCGTCTCCCAGTTTAGGGGCACTGGAGACACAGCACTGAAGAGGAGTCCTGCCATAGTGAAGGTTCTCACTGCGGGGCTTAGGAAGGAGACCTGGGTGGGACTGCTGGGAATTACTGAAAGAAAGGTTCCTGTTCTGTCCTTGGCAGTAGAAAACTTGCAAAGGAGCTGATCTGCATGCGGACCTCATGGTTGAGTGCAAGTGTCTTAACTCTTGAAAACCTGTCTTGTTAACTTCAAGTTGCCATGGTAATAAAGTTCAACAAAAGTTCCTGGCGCCCTCCGTCTTTAGTTTGCTAACCGTGCCAGCCCTGTGTAGATTTCCAGCACCCTGGGGTGAAAGGTAAACCGCCGAGTTACACACACACACTTTTGGGCTGTTTTGGTGTGGCCCTTCTTCTTTGGCCTGGGGTGGAGGTGTTACACTAGTGTATTACAACGGTTTAATGGTAAGCAGTCGATGCTATGCTCCACCCTCTGATGACACAGAGGTACCGTGTCATAGTAGGTATAAATGAGTAAGCACTGAGTTCTGGGAGTTAGATTCCAGCATGGCAAAAGGAGAGAAGCCTCTGGGAATAGATGTATGGGATACGTTCCCCAAAGTGTAGTATAAATCAGGCCTCCCTTTTATTGTGTTGTAGTTAGAGACAGTGCCCCGTCAGTTAGGATCCTATAGTATGGCCACATGAGAAGAGCATGTCCCAGTAACGGGAATGCAGACATGCATCAGTGGGCCGAGCAGAAAAGCTCCCAGGATGTCTGGGGATAAGCCCAACACGTGGATCCCCATCCACAGTATTCAGTAGTGGCAGTTCCAGAACAGAGCAGGAAAGTAACAGTAACGTTACACAGAACAGGCCAGGATCTCAGCAGGGCCATAAGGATGTTGCGAACACGAGGGGCCTGGTCCACAAGATGAATGGAGAATAGTAACAAGTAAATGCACCTTCCATGAGTGTTAAGAGATGGCACTTTGGGAAGAAATGTGTCAATAATGATAGCAGTATGGATGAAATAAAGTACAACCATATCAGTCTAAAATGTAACTGTGACAGCAGTGCTCCCAAGCAATGAGAACATGAATAAAGATTGTACTATAAAAACTCCTGGCGCCCATGTTTTCCACCACCCAGCCGACCACAGATAGCACCCTGAGACAAGATTAATCATTGCTGATGTCACACATGCAACTACCTCAATGTAACCTCCTTATGGAGCCCGGCAGGGAGGGTTGCATGTGCTTGTAATCATTTCTCTTTCTTACTAAACATGCCCAAGCCCTTATCCCAAAGAGCTGGGGAGCTCAACTCCAGTCCTCAAGACCCCCCAACAGGTCAGGTTTCCAGGATATGCCAGCTTCAGGTGGCTCAATCAGAGGTCAGTCTTCGACTGCACCAAGGGTTGCCACCTTCCACTGAAAGCCAACCTGGAGACGACATTTTTAAATTTCGCGCTTACCTTCGGCAGCGGCATTTCCCTGGCATCTTTCCGACATCCTCCCAGCATTTCCTGCTGCAACCCGTCAATATGGCCACATGGCGTCACATGGCGCCGTGTTGCCATGACAACGGGATGCTAAGTGACGCTACAGTATGTCGTTGCCACGACAACGGGACATCTTATTGTGCCTAGGCGTCACGTGAAGTCCCATTGTCATGGCAATGGGTGTCACGTGATGCTGTGACATCACGTAGCGTTCCCATTGACATGGAAATGCAGCGCTATTTGACACCGCGCGGCCATATTGACGAGTTAATCACAGGAGAAGGTGGCGGGAGGACTCAGAGGATACCGAGAGACGCCACCGCTGAACGCCACCACCCGGAGGTTTACTAGGTAAACCGGGAGCCCGAAGATACGTGGTCAAAACTCGTAGTCTCCGGGCGAAACCCGGAGTGGTGGCAACCCTGACTGCACCCCCTGTGCTGATGCTGCAATATCCTTAAAACCTGGCCTGTTGGGAGGTCTTAAGGACGGGCGTTGAGCACCGCTGCCATACAGCTTACATTCTCCTTATTTAGCCTCTGGGAGCCAACATGACATGGGCATTAGGAACGGGCACTGTGATTCAAAATCAGTCCCGCGCCTTTAAATACACCAACTACTTCTCATTATGTCAGCAATACCATATTAAAGCAGGGCTTCCCCCTTACGTACCATCTTTGGGATTTCAGTTATCTTTTTTGCATCCATTCTCACCCCCTGCAATGACCTGTGCTTACAAAGTTATCACTGGCGCAGTTAACTTGCAAGGTGCACGTGTTGAAGCGAAGAGAAATGTGCACCTCCCTCTAGATCCAATTAGAAGACTGTTTTTCTATTTTCCCTATCTGCTCAGCAACCCTTAAACTAAGGCACTTCACCGAGGTTTTTCCTTCCGCATTAGCAACACGCTTGGCCCTTGAAAAATAAGCCTGCTAGCGAAACCCAGCTATCCTACTTAGCAGTGCATAGCATTATGCTGCTGGATCACTATCATTTTTTATGTATGAGATTTCTTCTTTAAATCTGTATTGCTGACTGTTTCTGACATTGTCAATGTGATGCAATTTCACTGTGTATTCTGAGGCTTTGCAATTTGATTTGTTATGTCCAATTTATCATTCATTTTTCTCCTTCTGCCATTCTTACTCTAGGCTTTGAGTCAATACTTTGAGTCTTGTCTATGTAGTGTTTCTTTACATAGAAGACAGACACCGCAGGCCAAGTAAGATTGTATACCCCCTTCGTTTCAGAGCTGCAGGAGTGCAAGGAAGAATGTTCCAGGAAAGAAATAAACGCCCCCCCCCCCCCCACCCCCAAAGAAAAGCTATCCTCTTTGGTTAGAAGTGCTACACTTACAGAAACTTTCTAAATTAGTAAGTTAATCTTCATCGGGACATTTAGTTTACAGCCCCAATCAAAGATCAGAAAAGTAAAAAGCAACAGGAGCGCTTGCTGTATGGATCTACAATCCCTGATCCAGTTGGAGACATTCAGAGCGTCTTATTAGTAGCATTGGCAAGCACGGTAGGATATCGGGTGCTATGTTTACAAGACACCTTACGGCACATGAAGACATCTTACGAACATTCAAGTGAATAGTCTGGAAGGCGTCTGATGGCAGAAAACTTCTTTGTAAATATGGGCCACGGTGTCTTTCGGCACTGGAAGGAATAGCATATCTTTGTAAATACTGTATGGCCCTATATGTTTATTCTAACAGGGATCTTCTTTCCACAGCCTCTGTATTCACCAATGCAAGAGTTGCCGATTTATACCCAACAAAATCCACTAGCTTCCACATCGGCGTAACAAAGTACACAACACTAAGCCACTTGGATGAAGATATTCTATATTGGGCACTTAATAACAGCACATTAGTACACAGTCATGAAACCACCAGTCCCCGGCTCTTGCTTCTCCATCAAGGCAAACAACCCATATTAACTGCAATGTCTTGTATATAATGTATACCCTGCTCTCTTATGTAACTGTATTTGTAACCATGTATTTGTCATCTTAACTCTGTGCCAAGGACACACTTGAAAACGAGAGGTAACTCTCAATGTATTACTGCCTGGTAAAACATGTTATAAATAAATATATGTAAGTCACAGGATGATGCTCTCAAGAGTAGTTTATTAGCAGACACATTAAACCAATGGAGGCCATGGCAATTAAAAAATACTGCCCAGGTTTACCCATGAATATGCTTAATGACTTTGTATGACCTCACTGCAGTGGTCGTAGTCTGTGGAAAAGGTGACTCAAAGTTATAAACCCTTAAGTGTTAGACTTGTTTACCCTCCTGTACGTTCTAGTTCTTTCCCCAACCCTGAGAAACAGCTTCTTAATCTAGTTTATAACTAGGAACCTCTCATGGTTTATACGCCCTTACACTATTGTTTATACACTATTAAACTACTGGAATGTATATGTTAAATCCTTTTATACCCGTTTGCCTCACAGCACAGCTTGGGTTGTAACTTTTCAATGGTTTCCATATATCTGTAGCATCTGTCCTGGTTCTGACCACTTCTTATTTCCTATATACTGTAGTAGTTTAAGTTTCTATACATGAGCGCAATAAAGCAGCAAACAAAAATACAAAATCTTTGGGGTTATTTTCTATCATCGGTTGTAATAAAAAATATATTTTTTGCAAAAAAAACCATAATGAGTTGTTCTTCATTAGGCTGAAAATTATGCTGCATTTCCAATATACTGTAGTCCTGTGGTGGACCCATATACATAGAAATAATGCTAAATAAAATAATGATAAGTAAAACAACCCATGGGGAAACTTGGTGATTTATTTTGGAAGCACAGAAGCCTATATACGCCTAGGGATGAACCAAGCACCCATCAAACGATAGAAACATTTCATACAACGTGTGAATAGAAACAAGTACTGTATTCTTTTATCAGAGTGCATTGCAATGAGTTCATATGAAAGAAGACGGGATTATCCGCAGCCTCACTCCTGAACCAGCATCAACACACAGTAAATACATTCAGTTTTATCACTGCATTAAAAGTGCTTTTGTGGGATCTGAGTATGTAAGATTAGCCGGTCCTATCAGACACTTCCAACCGCGCTTAAACTTGCAGAGTTGCAATATGGTGTAATACGGAATAATGCATTTGAAATCAAATATTTCAATAGCGTATCAGCCAGCAAACAATATATTCATGTCGATTGACGGCACAGAAAGTTCAAATTAAATGTCTCTTACAATGAGAGTCCTGCTTTGTGCCGGGGAGTTTGAAGGGAATGTTTTATCGCTACGCTGAGACCTGCTAAATAGCCTTACATAAATGTATTCTTCTACAAGCATTATTTCTTGAAAGATCAAATAAACAGTGTTTCCTTTGCATTGCCTTAAGTCTGTTTGTGTTCCCCTGGTGCCTCTTATTTTAGTGTTTATGTAAAGAGCAGGGGTTTTTGCAGCTGTCTGATGGTTGTTTATGCAGTGGACTGAACTTCACAGATCTTTCCACAGGGAGTCACAGTGATGGTAAGACTCCTGCTGGTAATAGGAGTATAGGAGTATAGGATTATGTGTACCTGATTTGTCAAGCGAATGTGAAACTAGGGCTCCAGGACATAAGCAGAGCAGACACAGGCTTTGTCTTCACTTCTCTACCTTCCATGGTTTGAGGACCATACTGTCTGTCCAGTGATCATCAACCAACACGTAGAGACTCAGAGTAGCAGAATTGATTTTGTATTCTATAGAGTTAAAATAAGTGGCAAAGGGACTCCTAGATCTGCATATGGCCCCCAAAAAGGGAGCATCAGCACTGTCCATATAAACTTTTTAGCCATCAACATGTATCTCTACTATATTTTATCATTGTATTAGAAAAAATGATTTAGTGCATTGTCCCACAAAGGTTGGACATATACAGTATACAATGCTTATAATGATATAATGGTATAGTCCAGGAGTAGCCAACACCGGTCCTCGAGGGGGTTTCAGGATTTCCCTGCTTCAGCAGAAGTGGCTCAATCAGTGGCTCAGTCAAAGACTGATTTGAGCTACCTCTGCTGAAGCAGGGATATCCTGAAAAGCTGACCTGTTGGTAGCCCTTGAGGACTGGAGTTGGCCACTCCTGGTATAGTCACCTCTGTTTTATACTCTAAAAACATGCTTTCTTGAGACAATGGGGCTTTCCATCAGGGCTTTAAAATGTAACACCAGTGGAAATACATTTACAAACATAGGGTGCTTTGAGTTAAAGAGTTATGCAGATAAAGGGGCTATTCATTAAATTGCAATACTGCGAACGCGTCGTCTCAAAACTGCAAGGAATTTGACGCCATAAAAAAAGGGGCATTTTTGCTATATTAATTAAGAATTATTTGTGAATAATTATCGCCCCGTTTGACCTCCTATTTGCATACGCTTTTTGCTGAAACAGGGCCTGGAAAATGACAGCCACAAATCTCCCAGCCTTCGCGTAGCCTCTGTGTAGGGATGAAAGTTACCCCGGGGACTCACAGAGGGAGATATGTGCGAAATAATATATGTGGAAGAATAGAATTCAATGGGCCCTCCACTAATTCGGACTCTATCTCCTTTCTCTTTAGGGCCGTATCTTACCCGGCATTCTGCAAACTCGCGGTTTAAGGAATAGCCCATAAATATGTCATTTTGCGAGTTTGACGGATTTGCATACACAATTGGCATATCGATCAGCATTTCATAGCTGTAAACCCCCTCCCCCCGCCAGTGTCCACACAGTTTGGACATGCGATTAGGGCTTTTACGAGCTGACTGAGTTTGATATCTTGGTAAAAATGTGATGTTTTGGCCTGGAAATGGTCTTAATCTCAGTTTTTTTGCACAGGCCCCAAAGAGTTCAGTCGATATCCCCGAAAAGCACCTAAGATGCTGTGGCAGTGAGAGGGTTAATGAGTTAATGAGTGTGGAGTTGGGCTGCTAGCATAGCACTCTCAGATGCACTGAAGCAAGAGCTGATTAGCCTCTCTAACTATTAAAAGCTGTCAAGAACAGCTCAGTGACCTAAAAGCCTGGAGAGAAAATGCATGGGAACCTCTGCTATACCGATTGTAGATCTAGAGAGGGCCAGAGGGCATTGGTAAGGCTCCGGCAGAGTGTTTAGGCAGCACCAGGACCACTACTTTGAGTGGTTGATTTAAGCCTTTGCCTGTGTGGCATTTGCATCTGCAACCCCGCTCTGAATCCACCCTGTTACAGAGGTGAACAAACAAGGCTTTGACATTACTGTATAACAAGGTACGATAAGAGAGTCATCATACTATCTGTTGGGGCCGTAAAGGTAGAGACTGGCGATTTTTTTTTTTTTTTGCCGGATTTGGATCCGCCTCGGGTGGTTCGGTTCTGTTGGTCTGCGGATCATTCAGTCTCAAAAATTCCAAATCTGCAGGTTGGGATTTTTATTTTAGAGAGCAATTGTTAAGAGACCGGATCGGATTACTGTGTTTTCTCTCTCTCTCCCTCTCCTTCTCTCCCCTTCTCTCCCCTTTTCTCCTTCTCTCCCTCTCTCCGTCTCTCTCCCTCTTTCCCTCTCTCTCTCATTGTATACAGTGGTAGATTTGGATTGATGTTTTAGTGTCCAATCTGCAGACGGATTTTGGTGGGGGAAACGGATTCGGACCAGTTCATCTATTTCTACTTAACGGTGCAGTCCGTGCTACTGAAGAAAACACTTTTTTGTTGTTGTTGTGGTTATTTAACATTAACCTCTTTGTGTCTAAGGCAACACATTGCAGAGAGATGCCCAATAATTAAAGGTGCTGAATAAGCCTTTTTATGCTAAACAAATACAGTACATATTACCGCGCTCCTCCTTATGTGAAGTTTGCTGCTGGTAAAAGGATTGGCCTTATATTTATGGAAATCAAAAGAACAATTCCTGTGCTCCTACCAACTGGGCTAAAATATACTAGTGACCTGTTAACGTTTAGAACCTTAGTCTGTGTAACAAAGGAGACATTTGGTTGCATCTTTTGATCAAAACATGCCAACCTCGTCAAGATAAACTCCGTTTAGCAGGTACCTACACGGAATATATGTAATTTCTTATTGTCCCGTCGACTAAACTTTGTGAAATATGCGGAAGTGCCGTGAAGGAGTTAAATAAATGAAGCATATGCTTATTTGTGATTTAGTGCAATTAAAAGCTGGCCAAAGCCAGTCACAGAGTTCCCTTTTTATAAAGGTGAACTGTGGGTGCACAAATACCCTAGTGCGAAATATTAAAACTTGCACATACTGTATCTATCATTTTTATGAAGATGTCTTTAATCGTTAAATTGTAGCAATGCAGACATAGCTGCTTCTGTTTCTGGTGCAATGGGAGTTAAAAACCATTACTCCAAAGAAGTACAGCTCAACCCCCTTATATCGCTGTGCTTGGGGTACAAAGAATCACATCGCGTTATAAGCAGATCGCGTTAGAAATAATGTACAATTGTATGCATTTAATGCAAATAATGTACAATAAAGTATTTAAGATACCAATAATCGTGTTGTAAAGTATTCTTAAATACGAAAATTGGGAGCCACGCTTGCATCGCATTATAAGCGGATTCGTGTTGTAATGAATCGCGTTATAACGGGGTTGAGCTCTACTTGTAGTGTTCATTTCCATGTTCATTTTGTAAGATAGGGTTCCTTAAGATAAGGAAAATGCCAAAATAATAACGTATTTTTCTTCTGTGTTATTTCTACAGCGGTTACATGCTTTCTGATTTTTACTCGTCCGATTTGATATGTTGAAAGCCAATGCAGCACAATTGTCAGTTACTTCACAAATCACCACACTTACAGTATGTAGCTTTCATGATTGAAGGCAGTTAACTTAATTTGAAGGGGCGTACAGTAATTAAGGATTCAGCACTTCTGCCCAGGACTATTGAGACTAAAGAGCAATCTTGGTGCTGTATACAGGATTCCATTCTCTTCACTGTAAGGAGAGGGAGATGGGGACTCACCCTGTAGCTAAAGAGACTTCATCAATCAATATGAAAACTTGCTACGTAAAAAAAACTGCATGAAAAACCAGTGTAAGAGAGAAAGGCATGCTCTCGGATAACACCGGCAAAGCATAAAGGAGCTATCAGAAGGTATGATTGTGGCAGGACTATCACTCATGCTGTAATTGAAGACCTTCTAGGGTTTGCACTCACATTTTTTTAAGAGTTAAAGATGCTATTGAACTGTTTAGTTTGGGAATGTTACACCCTCTTGATAGGTGCCGTAAATTAGGCGAATTTGGATTAGGTGTAGCAATGTACAAATTGGAATTTGTAAGGAGTCATTCCCCTTACTATCTGACTAACACCTGCTATCTGCACCTCTTAAGGCCCATATTAAAACACACCTCTTAACGAAGCATATGGGTAGCTCCGCTGGCCCATACTATACATCTCCGGTGCATTTAGCTATAACACCCATAGGTGCCCATAACACCCTACTGTGTGTATCTGAGTCTCATTTCTCCCAATGGGACTCAAGCGCTTCACAATTACAGTATAGTGCGCAGCATGCAGATTTTTTGTTTGTTTGTCCTTATTCTGTATATCATTATTATATTATGTCAAGAAATTCCCCCATTTTATTATTATTAATATTAATAACTTTATTTCAACACATTTTTACAGACAGTCCCTGCCCAGAGCTTACAATCTATATTTTTGGTGAATAAGGTCACAAGGGGCTGACATTGGGGTTTGAACCAGGTTCCCCTGATTCAAAATGAGTGTCATTGTTGACTGCACCACCACACATTGTCCCTACACATTGTCCCTACACATTGTCCCTACACATTGTCCCTACACATTGTCCCTACACATTGTCCCTACACATTGTCCCTACACATTGTCCCTACACATTGTCCCTACACAGTGTCCCTACACAGTGTCCCTACACATTGTCCCTACATACAGTATGTCCCTACATATATCCTACCCATGGAGACTGATGGCAAATACAGTAGATATCTTCAAGGAATTGTTTGCCTTCTCAATTCCAATTGCTGTATACAAGGATATGCCAAATAAGTTAAACCTAGGAAGGCTGCTGATCTAGGGAGAATCTGATTGCCACTGGAATCAGGAAGGAGTTTATTTCAACTTTACGGAAAATGTTTCACTGCGGTTTCTTCTTTTTTTTTTTGCCTTTCTCTGGATCAATAACTGTAAATATAAGTTGAGTATCTCACCCCAGTCTAATAAAGGTTGAACCTAATGGCCAAATCTTTTTTTTTTCAACCTAATCTACTATGTACTGTAACAATGTTCTTATTTATATACTGCTGACCATGTATGAAGAACTATTTCTCAGATATAGTATATACAGCAGCGGTGCGCAAAGTGGGGGTTGCGCCCCGCAGGGAGGGGCACTGGATTTGTTTGGGTGGGCGCGGGTACTTGCAGAGGCCCCTCGCTCTTCCCCGAGGCATTTCAATTAAATGCCGGGGGGACCCATGAGGCCTCTGCAACAATAAAACTTACCTTGATTCAGACGCTGTGACGCATCGCCATGGCAACGCGGCGTCAAATGACACCGCGGTGTCATGCGGGGTGATGTCACACGGCCGTCTCCATGGAAACCGGGTCACGTGACGTCATGACACCTAACCCCGCGGCATCATTTGACGCCGCACACAAGCGACGTGGGGGTGCGCGAGAGCGAGCTGGCAGGGGGGCGCAGCTCCAAACATTTGCGCTCCCCGAGCAAACAGTATGGGTTTCTCTTGCTAGACCGTGGGGCCACAGTAAAGACGTATTGCATAACCTGTGTTATAGTGTATACCCCAGATATCACACTAGGTATACCTGTTCCCGTGGGGATCTATCCCGCCAACGCAGGGATCCTCACGGGTGGAGGCACTGCAACAGTCACCCCAGGCTCCCCAAGCACGGAAGCATAGGCCTCCTGTACCCCTAACAGGTAGCACCATAGCGCATAACGCCTGCGTCTCCCTTGGGGGTAGGGAAGGGGTGTTACACATGTATAAAAAAATATAACAAAATATAAAACTACTTGGATTGCTCCATTTAAACTTGTGCTTCCAATAAGGGCACATTACAGCAGCGATCTTTCAGACGCGTCTTGTAAAGGAAGGAGCTTAGAGAATAGTGACAGGTAGCAAAGAAATGTTTTATGTTTGAGATAGCATTAGAGACAAGAAGAATAGAAAGCAGTCAGCTCCGGAGCGGGAATGCAAGAGGTGGGCAGGCCCATCATGTCTTGTGTTTGAAAAGTGTAAAAAAAAGGTAGAAATAGCGAAATCAAGAAAAAAAAAAGGCGTACGTTTAAAAAAAAGATTCTTTGGCGAAAATGGACTATTTTTTTTGAACGTTTGGTTAAATGGTTCAATGAAACGCCTGACATTTTAAAAAAAAATTGGTAAAAATTTTGGGGGAAAAGTTCTCCCTTTTCTACACACACACAGTGTGATGATAGAGATTATCAATTCCTTTACCGGTATTAAGATTTATAGATACCCTGGAGTCTTTTCTGTCTAAGGAGCTATTACATTCCCAGGGTGTACCGTATAAGAAGCGCTTTCATTCTTTCTTTACTAAGGCCTGGGACATAGTACGGTGAGCCTTGCTGAGCCGCGCTGAGCCGCGCTGAGCAGATGCACTTACCCCCTGCATCTGTCATCAGCGCGGCTTTAGCAGCCGCTTCCGCATGCGTGCGGAGGCTCAGGTATTTTGGAGAGACAGGCAAATTTAAAATTTGCCGCTCAGGGAAGCGGGGGGAGCGGTCATGTGACCGCTCACATCCGATGGGAGCGAGGGACTAGCCCCGCCTCCCGCCCCGCCTCCAATCTGCCTCCCGACACGCCTCCGGCCTGCCTCCGCCCCGCCTACGCACCGCCCCCAAAGCGCGCTCACTGCCTCGCCTGCCAGGATACAAAAAAGCTCCAGTTTGAGCAGGCGAGGCAGAGCAGGAGCGCTGATCAGCGCGGCCCGAGGCACCATGCCCGAGGCCTAATATGGTGAATGGAACCTATTTATAGTGATGCATTTGAGAATAAAATATCTATTCTTAACGTACTTATTGGTAAGCTATACTTAGCAGGTGTCTCGAGGTAATTTGCGACCCCATAAACCCTTTGTCTGAGCACTTTAAACACATTGCTATCTGTAGAAGTTGCATGATGAATATATGTGCAAACAAAATCCCTGACAGTGTAATAATGACTAATATCCATTCTACATCACTTTGTTAAAAAGACAGGATTTTTCAACACGGAGAAAGGTCCAATTAAATGAAGCTCTCACCAAAATCCTCACTTATGTTTAACCTGAAAAGATCACAGGAAACCACCATCTACAGCATCAAACGTTTAATAATAAAGATATGCATGGCACAGTGACTCAGTGGCCAAATCCAGTCCTCAAGGGCCACCAACCGGTGAGGTTTTAAGGATATCCCTGCTTCAGCACAGGTGGCGGATCCAGTGGCTCAGTCATTCTGGAAGCTGAATTTGTCCAGGAAAATGTTACTTTACAATAAACTGTAAGATTCCAAGAACCCAATAGATCTTAGTCTAGATGACAATTGAAAAAAAAACCCAACTTACTGTACAGTATGTGGTCTCAAACTCATTCACACCATCTACATATCATTTGCAGTAAACTGATACAATGTAGCATATTTTTCTTTCGAACATACAGTAATACACCAAGGATACTGTAATACTCGGTATATATAAAAAAAAAAGAGAGGTTTGCATGTGGTATCTAACCAATCTCCACAGTGTAATAAATCACTGCTAGCGCCCATCTCCCTTTATAATGGATATCCGTGAAAACCCTTTAAGATATCAGTAAACCCTGCACAACTATACAACAAATACTGTATCTTCAAATAGGGTCTAAGATTTAGCAGTAAGCGAGAAAAAATAAAGGTAAAGAAGGCAGATCAAATGGTCCTTATCTGCCATCTATTTTTATGTTTCAAAGAAAGTGAAATTGGACTTGACAAAGTGGACATTTCGTGCAGTTTTTTTTTGTACCCACTATAATTCTCAGCAGATGATCTGAGTGCCGACCCTCGCTGCTCTGGAAGGTCAGCTTCAAACAGTCCGTTGTCATTGCAATAGGTCCTGGGTTTGAGCAGTATGACCCAGATTCACTAAACTCTAATAAGGGTAAAAAAAAATGCGTAAACAAAAAAAAATGCATTTTTTGTTTCAGGGATAATTTGTGAACGTGTTCTTGCATAAAAGGGTGCATATTTTACTGATAATAATTACATTTAATCTAAAACACGGAAACTAGCATGAAAATTAGTCATTAACGCCAAATTACTTATTCTTGTGCTTTTCACCAAACTATGATACAGATTTAGCAAGAGTTTCTGCTCCCTGTGGGGTGTCGTGGTGGAATAGCCTATGCTGTGATATTCTGCATTATAACTGCCATTGAATCCTATGGAAACTCTGTTATATTCTGCGTTCTGCATTAGCAGTAAAATAAAGCTTGGGACCTCTGTGGATCTGAAGATACCAGGTTACCATCAAACAATAACACATTAAAAAAAAAAATGTATTATCATTTACCAGAGTGCTCTTGACCAGGGCCACCGACAGAAGGGACAGGTGTCCCGGGACCGGTGGCTGGGCCAGGCCGGTGCTACAAGTCGGGGCAGAGGGACAGAGGCCTGCAGCTGAAGGAGAGCCGGGGCCCGGCTGCGAGAGGACCGGCAGCTGGGCCTGGCCAGAGTTCAGGCCCGACTTGCAGCGCTGCCCCCCCACGGCCACTGGACCCGGCCTGACCATCCACAAGGTAAGTCTGCGTTTTTTCATATGTATTGGAGGGATGGGGATCTTTTTTTAAATATGTATTGAGGGGCGGGGGGCGTATTTTTTAAAATGCATTGTCGTGTATTTTTTAATATGCATTGGGGGTGGGGGGCGTATTTTTTAATATGCATTGGGGGCGGGGGCGTATTTTATAATATGCATTGGGGGTGGGGGGCATATTTTTTAATATGCATTGGGGGCGGGGGCGTATTTTATAATATGCATTGGGGGTGGGGGGTGTATTTTATAATATGCATTGGGGGTGGGGGGCATATTTTTTAATATGCATTGGGGGCGGGGGCGTATTTTATAATATGCATTGGGGGTGGGGGGTGTATTTTATAATATGCATTGGGGGTGGGGGGCGTATTTTTTAATATGCATTGGGGGCGGGGGTGTATTTTATAATATGCATTGGGGGCGGGGGGTCTATTTTATAATATGCATTGGGGGCGGGGGCGTATTTTATAATATGCATTGGGGGCGGGGGCGTATTTTATAATATGCATTGGGGGCGGGGTGTATTTTTATTATGTATTGGGGTGGGGTTATATATATTTAAGGGGGTGTCCTTTTTTGGTATGTATTTTGTGAGGGGGGATTGAGTTAGAGTGGGATAATTTAGGGAAGGTGAGAGAGGGGGTGAGGGAGAGAGTGAGTGAGGAAAAGAGGGAGTAAGAGTGAGACAGAGGGGAGAGAAATACATGTGGGGCGGGAGGGGGTGAGGGAGGAAGATGGAGTGAGGTAGAGCGGAGAAAAATACATGGGAAATAGAGGGAGCATGAGGTGTGAAATGGGGTGGGGGGACTTAACTCTAGTCCTGCTCTTGAGGTTATATCATGACATGGTGCGAGTTCTAAAAAAAAGACATACGTCCATTGATTTCAAACTACATTATGTTAAATTAAATTATTATTTAATAAAAAATGGTGCATAAAAGCCTGAAAATCTTGAATTACTTCTACTAATTTAGCATTATACAACTATGTAATTCATTTAAATGGGGGTCTAATTCAATTAGAAGTTAGGATGTGCCCGATCTGGGTTTTCCTTGGCATGGTGGACAAGCTTATCGTACTGTGGCCAAAACATGTAACTAAAACCCCAATTGAAAGGAACAATAGAGATAGACATGCAAGTGTTTATGCCGCATGATGTACGTAATAAGAAAGGGTTAGTAATGATGAAATGTTGGATTTCAGTGAAATTGGATGTGTGTTGATCTTGTGTTTTTTGTTATTTTGTGTCATATAGTTGTTTAACAAATCCAACTGCATAACCTTTAATTGAGATATTAACTGTTTTAACTCAATTTTAAATTTTTTAATATACTGCTTCATTTATCACAATATTTAATATACTTTTTTATTTTAGCACACACTTTTTATGAAAATAGATATTGGTGAACAAAAGTATGTGCGTCAGTTAAAAATGCAGGTTCTTATGCAAAAAGAAATAAAAATTGCATTTATTTACAGGGATTTAATCATACAACAGGCCCACCGGCCCTTTAAATCAAAACAACACATACAAATAACACCTATTCCCTTTAGGGAAAGCTAATTACATCGTAGCTGTCGCCCTCACTACTTGGATGGCCAGCTAAGCTGGTTCCCACACCCAAAACATGCCCTGGCATAAGCAACAATGTAACACAGTCTCTGCATACAACATTAAACTGTTTTTGCTTATCTGTTAGTCCTTTCGAGCAGATGTCGTCCTTCAGCACAGCCTTGTCGTCTTTTCCTTCTTAAGTGAACTCAGCCCCATGATGAGCCCAGAGAAACTCCTCTGTAGGTTCTCTGTACCAGCTTCCGCAGCTGGGGAGCACTTTCTATCTCTCCCCCCTTTTCTGGGGAAAACAGTCTATCTCTGTGTCACTCCCAGCAGTGTCTCTCTGTATCTACATTAAACACTTCCTTATTCAGTTCATTCAGACCAGACTGATTACCTGCACCTGAGGGTGGCTTATTCAGGTTAAATTAACCCTTTGTATTAAGTCCTTTTCCAGCACCTAGAAGACAGTGATGGTATCACTATATACATATATATTCTCGGTTTTACTGTAACCCCACAGTATGCAACAGCACAATACAATAGCACACTGATAAATTACCACAATACCCTGGTGCGTCTTCCACAAAGTACTGAGGATGCTAGTGTTCGCAGAACAATTCCCACCCGAATGTTAGGTAGCGCTACCCCCTGTGAAGTGGTTGTGCATGGTGGGTACCTTCCTGGTCACAAGCCTGACCAGGCAATGCTGATATGAAGATGCTGGATCAGATCCCATGCAACGGGGCCTCCGATATAAATCCCCTCACACCTTGTCCAGGGAGCGGTCCGCATTGTGATATCCAGCCGGAGGATTCCTCTCCTGTGCGGCCATGTGCAGCCTGGTCCCCGGCCGCAGTTCGCCGAATGGACGTCCATCCACCGGCGCAGTAGTACAGCTGAGGTTCTAAAGGGAGGGTCCCTATCTGGGGCCTTCCCTATGACACCACTTCTTTGGAGGGATCGGGGACTATCTGGGGCCTTGGGGCAGAGTTCTGGCCTAGTCTAGGGGCTTACTGGCTCCGTGGATGTGTCCGTCCTCTCTGCCGGCTCCTGCAAGATTGCCTCATATTTCCTGCCCCGTGGAGGATATCAGGAGTGCCTCTAATGGCCACTTGCTCCTGATTGGTTAAAACGGTCCATGTGACACCCAAGGCTTCTGGGAAATGTAGTCCAGAAATACCAAGATGGCCACCACCACTCTTCTTGATCGCGCGGAGCTCTGACAGCTAAACAGCTGATCAGTCCCCGCACCTGAGACAAGGTAGAGGACACTGCTACATATGTAACGTCCGTTTCTGTCCCTAAATTTATCGAGTATCCACAAAGTGAAATATATGCTAAACAAATGGCCGTTCATGATCTCAGTAGCACAGGCTTAACGCTATGTGAAGTTAGTGCTACCTTGCTTTAGCTTTCAAATAACATGGCATTAAACCTGTTTTACCCAAAGGCGGCGTTACTTCTATCAGGTCCTTGAATAGGTGTTTAATTAAAGTAAAAAAAGAGAAGACAGGAAAGGAAAAGAGCCCTGTAAATAACAATACGGTAGTTTAATCATACCTAGCTGTGGTCTTACACTTACCCAGAGCCTGTAACAGATCTATATCAGGGTCTGGATGTGAGTTACGCCACCTTTAGCTCTGACCTCGCGTAACATTAAATCCCTGCGGTAACTGTAACGGAGTTCTGAGGATACGCGCTGTTAGAGGGAACGCCTCTCTTGCATATCATTAGCACTAACATCCGTTATAGTAACACGAGGGCTCGTAACGGCTGAAAACAGCACTTAGCGCATCGTTACTGAGCTTCCCCGTTAGCAGTTAATGAGACGTTAACTGAAGTTAATGACTTAGCAAGACATTAACGAACACCGGAGGAAATACCTCATTAGCAATTTAAGTAGTGACATTGAAAGAAGGAAATAACTTGCTACTCTCATACATACATCAAATTACAGTTGAGGAATAAGTTCATGTATATCAGTTGTTTTCTAGCATATAAAATATTGCTAAATACCCTCCAAATGCTTCCCTATATACCCTACATATTCTGTTCGTGATCTTCTCTCTATCTACCACATAACCTTCTACCACTCCTCCTCCAAGACTTTTCCCAGGCTGAACCACACCTATGGAATTCCCTTCCCCACCACATCGGACTCTTCTTTACCCCCCATTCATTTAAACGCCAATCCAAGCTTTCTCATTATTTTTGATGTGTTTTACATAGGATTGAAGCAGAACATCTTCAGAGCTGAACCCTATTAGTTTCAGCTTTGGGGGCCCCCTGATTCCGGAGATACCCTGTACAGACCTCCGTAGAAGGTGTCTGTTTGCTGCTCCTGCTCCAGGATCCATGTAATGTCCGCTTTTCAAAGCTCCCACACCCTGCAGACCAATAAGGAGCTGTGACGTCATCCTGTGCGACTTCCTATTGGCCCATGTGATGCAGGAGCTTAAAACTTGCAGTAAATACCAGCACCCCCTACGGAGGTAAGTGCCTCTGGAAGCAGGGGGTCCCCGTAGCTTCAATTAACAGGGGTTCAGCTCTGGAGACCCCCTGCTTCAATCCTAAGTAAAAATAAGAAAATAAAAAACGGCTTGGATTGCTCCTGAAAACTCGCTCAGAAGGATGTTCTCCTGATTCACACAAGTTTACAAAACAGGCAGACAGCTACCCTTTTGTGGAATCAACAACATCTGCAAAAACAGGAAGTGTACATGCTACAAAAAAAATGTTTTCATGCGCACGAAAGAAAGGCTGAGGCCCCAGTACCTCCGCTGCACGCGAACCCGCGAGACTAGCGGCGCGTGTAGCCGATTCCCCGGTCTGCAGGGAGCTGCAGACCAAAAGACCGGGGGGGGGGGGGAGGACGTGGCGAGGGAGTGATGGGGGCGCGGCCATGACGTCACCCAGCAGGTTCGCCCTCATTGGCAGAACCGCCGGGGGGCGTGGCTTAGCGCTCCGTAGCGAGTCCTGCTCTCAATTCTATTGAGAGCAGGAGCAACTTGCGCCACAGCGCTCTGGCCCCCCCTCGCAGTGGGCCCGGCGCCATTGAGGGGAGGGCTCTCGTCCCTGCAGCGTCCGCCACAGCAGGCGCTGCAGTAGCCAGCGAGGACCAGCCCTTAGCCCGGCAGAGGAAGGAGCCTGGACAGCTGACTGGAAGTTAGGCCTGACTTCCATCCTTGCCCACCTGGACCCCTCCTCCGCCGGGCCCAAGAAGGCGATCCCGATTCTCTCCCGCTGTTGGCGGCCCTTGCATGAAAAATGTAGTTGCAATACTACTGTTAGTGTTTTATAATAACATATTCACAAACGGAACTGAGACATGGGTACAGTAAATCATTACGCCTAATATTTCTCAGTATTCATCCTTCTGCCTTTATCAGAACACCATCTTTCTTAAGAAGTGCTACTCCATAAGACAAACACTGGGCTGGTCACCGTTACGGCCCCATTCCAGTGAATTTGCCATAAAGGACCATATTGTCTAAGTTGTACCTGAAAGTATATTTTCGGGAGTAAATACACTGTATAACCTACAGTCTCTTATCAATAAAGGACTGTCCCAGCTCCTAGCTTCACTTTGAGCAACCTCTAGAAACACAAGCCTCTTTCTCCTCTTATACTATATGTTTCCACTCTCCTCCACTTTCAGATAGTAAGCACATTGAAGACGGGTTCTTCTTCCCTCCTGTGTCAGTATATTAATGTAATGTTATTGTTATATATGCATTCTCTGAGTCAAATACTTGAAAGCATTAAAAAGATGAAATCTGTTTTTCAAAATACTTGAAAAATACACTTAATTCAGATGAGTAGAAGTATTTTTAAACAAGCATCAACAATGTCGAATTGATCTGTTATCTAAATCACCCAGATTGGTTTATGTTGTTCCTAGGTGGGACTGACCTCTTAAAAAAGGTTAACTACTCTCATGTGTCATTATAAGGGAAGTCATCCTAGCTTGCCTGCATATATAATATGTACAGAAAAAGGCAGGGACAGCAACTCGGTCAGAAAACACTTGTATGTGATATACAAAAAAGCAATATATTTCATTATTGTTAATAGATACAAAAATCACAATATCCTAATGAAACAAAATACAGATCATGCAACTACGGTATGCAAAATAGCGAAAAAGTGCTGACACAACTCTGTCTCTTTCCTTTTTCTTTATTGATTATTGGGGCTCTATTTTCTTTGGTTGGCTGTCATTGGATTTTTTGCACCTAATATATTTTTGATGTAGTTGTTGATATACATTTGAGTGCACCATTAACCACATTGAGTGCATATGTAATATGGACAGAAGCTGGGCTGTAAACAAAGTATTCCATTCACTGGAATGGAAATCAACACATTGTTAACACCCTACTGTATCTCCATGGTGTATAGGGGCCATGGAGAGAGTGTCAGGACTAGATTCCCTGAATGGAAAGGGATTTTGGGTGTGAGCCAACCAGTGCTAGCAGCACTAGGGAGGTATCATCTAAGACAGGTTGGAGTGAATGTGTGGGAGAAGGAAAGAGAAAAAGAGAAAGAGAGAGAGAGAGAGGGAGGCTCGGGGAGATATAAAATAAACAAAGATAAATAAGGCAATAAAGAAAACTGTAAAGTGTGAACGGTTACAAAATGTGAGAGGCTGCAGGCAGCCAATCTTCCTGCTCCACACTGAGTTTTTAATACCAATTATAACTCATAATGAAAGCACCAGACCTGTGCACAACCTAACAAATTCATTGAATGCTTCTTCCTTGGGAGGCACAGACACCTGGGCTTGTAATCAGCTAAGTGTGTATAATAGCAATGTGTTTCAGTGCTTTGGTACAATTCACTGTAGTTGATGTTATTCCAACCATGCGCCCCTCGGTAGGCAGAGGTGGGGGTGATGGAAGAAATACAGCTCAGGGCCAGAGAGATGCCTCCTTTATATTCGGGAAGTGCTGATCCCACATGTTGTTATTTAGGGTCTTAATTGGTGCCAATATGGGAAAACTCCTGTCATTTATATCTCTAGAAACTAATTTAGGGAACTTTTATCAGGGAGACAATTTGGGAATAGGGAATCCCTTCGTTCTATAGGTATTTAACAATAAACATTTCCACCTCGGGGTGACAAATCATTAGAGAAGAGGGATGTTAAGCTGAGACACATGTAAATCCTCCCAATATATAAAGATGCAGTAGCAACCTAATTGCCAGCCTTTCATTTTGTTGTGTAAAGGATGTAAATATCAAACTCTTTCTGCCACTGATTTCAGAACAAAGGAATGGTTAATACAGTAGCGGTAATGAATGTTTAATGTAGCATTAAGGATCTGAATGTGCATTGGGGTTGAGTTTTTGCCTTCAGGATATTGTTCTAAGTTATTTGTATATGGGTAAGAATCCCCCGGTGCAGTGACAAGCAATGTACACAACCATTACAAGATTACTAATTCTAGTGAACTGTATGTTGTGACCCATTTGCTAAAGTACCTCGATAAGTCCTTTGACACAGGACTTGTTCTGCAATGCAGTACGGAGAAGGTGCTGAATGCTTCGTGTCAGTAAGACATTTCTTCTTCCATATTCTATTTTTAAAAACCCTTATTCATTTATGATAAATAACAAGCCAGCCCAGTGTGTGTTTCACATTCAGAGTTATTTTATTTCTTAAAAAAAGATGACTTGTCACTAGTGCAGGCTCCATTTCGCTAAAAGTAATGTCATCTCTCAAGCAGGAGACAGTGGAACAGCAATCACTCACATTACTATACAAAAACCGGCAACCTCCAGCACTCAAAAAAGGGGCTACACACAGATATTACAAGATTCTTGAATATATATTGGCAAAAATATTCATACAGTTGTGTTTACTTCTATGCAAAAGCAATAATATGAAAAAAGTCAGAGTAATAGAACCATATGTGAAAAAAATTCTATAAAAATGTCTACCTATTTGAGGACACATTCTATCTCCAAAAACAGGGTACGGCAATGGGTTTGAATGTTGCACCCACATACACCAAGAGTTTTATGGACTCCTTTGAGAGAAAATTTGTCTACACTGATAAGCTTTTTCAAAGTTATGGGCGTATGTGGGTACGATATATTGATGATGTGTTTCTCATCTGGACTGGGATGGCCACAATTATATTGATATTTGTGACTAAAATAAAGATGATAGACAGCACTCAAAAAAATATAGTATAAATAGTTATGTGCAGGGTGCAAGGAACAAAGGGGGGACCCAAATTCCCCAGAACCAACATTCAAAATATAACTAAAGTCCCAGCACTCACTGACTATAAGAAAAAATGATGAAAACTGGTTGAATGCCAAAAGAATAAACAATTTCAAGTAAGCACAAGATAACTACACTTGTAGTGATGGCGGCACAAGCGGGTATAAGGACCCTACTAATACAGTGGTAAGGGTAATGATACACAGGGTCAGGGAGTGGGGTAGACAAAAAACAGGAAAGTGGGGAGGGGGAAATACACATGCAATGGGGGGTAATAAGGGGGGCAACATTTCGGGGAGAACCCCTTCCTCAGGCCCGTTCCCTCAGGTCTGTATGGACCATAAGGTACTTCCCTTGGCCCTATCCCCGACCACTGGAGCAGCACCCAGTAATCAGAACACAAATATACAGCACAAATGCAAGCTCAAATGGGCAAAGTATATAGGAGTACAATAGTGATATAATGGAGGAATCAAACCGTCAGGTTTACTGCAACCGAGTCTCTCTCTCTCCCAATCTCTCCTGCCAGAATGTGCCCACAAAACTCTGCTAGGTGTGTCCACCACGAAAGTCCCTACGGCATTTTCAATACCATTTGTCTCAACATTTCTCTGAGATAAAGAAAATGTATTCAGACACTGGAAGTATCACAGGGTGATCAAAATCTATGGGATTGCTTACATACAGTATACCACCTCTATGTTCATATAAGCAGGGAAAACACTAAATACCCTCCTTGGATACCCCAATTAGTGGCTATTACTCTTACTGAATGGTCAGGGGTATCTTTGACCCTCATGCCACCTGTCACTTATGGTTTATCTGATTCCTTTTCATTTGGCTAATGTCTTGGATGAGATTATTTAGTGCATTTACTCCTCCATACCGCATTACCGTACACCCTCCCTACTTAGGTTATTTTATCCTCTCCTCCTCTATATCCCCAGTGGAGGTATTGATGAAAGCATGTTCATTTCCCGAAGGTTTTTCTTCTATACTCTAAGGTTGTTCATATAAGCATAATTATTATGTACTTTATTCGGACCTGGTATACACTGCGCTAATAATGATGAGATGTACTTCCACCACAAACCTTGAGTATTATCTTTGCAATACATTTTTATATTATTTGCCTGGTACATTTGATTGTCATCTTCAATTTCTATGTTTCATTTTACTGGTCTCACACAAGGTCATGTGTTTAAGATTAAGAAAAACACTTGCACTATATTTTTTATAAATATTATGGGGCTTTTTGAGTGGAACGCAAGCTGAAACGCATACGGCCTATCCACGTCCGTGTTCGGTGCCTTGACACGCAGGACGGTGAAATGCATGATGACATCACACCCTTGATTACAAGTCATTTCGGACTTCCAGTCTCTGCACGTCCCGCTGTGCCTACTAAGCTGGATCTGTGCAGACCACAGTAAGAGAGGCTGAGAAAGGGCAAAGTGCTGCCTCGTATAAACTTCGGTTCCATGCTTGAATACTGCTCCGTGGACAACAAAGAGGAACTTGTTTCAAGATTATGGAATCCCCACCGGAGTGTGGACTGAAAGCTCAGAGGTGGACACTCTCACAGAGAAGTAACTCCCCACTTTTTCCTTGTTCTTGAAATGTTCTGAACATTAATTTGCATTTTCAAGACACTGGGACATTACTTTGATCTTAAAAAATGTTAAACATGAATTTACATTTTCAACAGCACTGGGATATTACTTTGAAATTCCTTTTGAACTTTCTCTGCACTGGGATAAGTTCGTTTTCCTTTGTATGATTTGTTTATAGAATGGTTTCCACATATGGTTCTATTACTCTGACTTTTTACATTCTCTTGCGATTTATTACATTTGCACAGAATTAAACACAACGGAGATTTGTTTTTTTGCCAATATATTATCAAGAATCTTCTGCAGTATCTCTGCATTTCCTGTTTTTTGAGTGCTGGAGTTTGCTTGTTTTTGTATGTACAGATTGGGGGAATAGGAGATACTGTACTCCTTTACTCACTTGCACATAGCCACACATCTCAAACATCTTGTTAGTGTTTTTTTTTTTTTAAGACATATTAGTGAAAAAGATTATTCATTCTTCTACATACAGTACAATCTATCACTCACGTGTACTAGTCCAGGGGTGGCCAACTCCAGTAGTCAAGGGCCACCAACAAGTCAGGTTTGCAGCATATCCCTGCTTCAGCACAGGTGGCTCCGTCATAATGATTGAGCCACCTGTGCTGAAGCAGGGACATCCTGAAACTCTGACCTGTTGGTGGACCTTGGGGACAGGAGTTGGCCACCCCTGATACAGCGTTACCCCCCTAACTCCTCACTATTACCCTCTGGTATCATACGGCATTAAAGGCTCTTCATACTGGTCAACTTCCTGGGAAGAGACATCTTCATCATTTTGGAGAAGATCATTTTACTCCCATTAATTTGAATGGATCTAATCTTTTCTCCGGCATTGGTAATTTCATCTAAATGGAGGTCCCCGGGGGGGGGGGGTCTACAACTATTAGTCAATATAGTGAAAAGCAGGGTCATCCACAGGTAATGATGCCTCAACTTCCAGCCAAGGCCTTTATTTAATGTTACAGCCATTTCCCGACAATGGAGAAGATTTTACTATTTGAATGGAGCTGATCTCTTCTCCAGCACAGGGAAGCAGCTTCAAAGCATTCTGAGTACTGTAGGTACCCAAGTGTTTTATCCTGCTTCTCCCTACATAGAGTAAGGAGGGATGCATCAAAACAATGCTTCCTATTCAATATGCTGTGAAGCAGTTTTCCCTGTGCTGGAGAAGAGTTGTAATCCATACAAAATAAATGAATGGGATTAAAATCTTCTCCAGTGTGGGAAAGTGGCTACACAGCATATTAAATAAGAGTTGGAATAAATTGATGCTCATAGTGACATTTTTATCTTCCGTTCAATTACCAAGTTACTTTGCTCCACGTGTGTCATCTAATGTGACGTGTGATTAGAAGGCATTAGGGAGGAGGTACACGACACACATAATAATTAGAAATTATAGTTTCATTTTTATTAGAAAGAGTTAAAAAAAAAAAAAGTTCACGCTGAGAATTTTCACTTGTAGACAATAATTCGCCAGCTCACAAAGTGCCTTCCTCTTAGAGATGGAAGTTTGGGGCGGAGAACTTTGGCTGGAAGATGCAAGTAAAACATAAAATAAAATGGAATAAAGGAATAGATGACTCTTAATCGCGTCCCAATGCGGCTGAATCTGATTTCCTTTTTTAAGAAGGATGGCAAATCATTAGAAACTGCACAGTCGAACAGGTAAGCTTTGGTTTTCTCCAGGAAATATGTATGAAAATCTCATATAAATTGGTTTGCAATTTTCTATGCAGTTATTGATCATTCAGAATGTATTTCCCCGGCTATCTGATTAACCCATGCAGTGTTGGCTTTGCCATAATAGCACTAACGATGAGAGATGTGTGAAAGTGGGGAGCTTTATTAACGAATTATGCACTGTTAGTTTCCGGTGAGAAAAGTGCCCTGCAGCAAATCATCTTGGATTGCGATACTGCTAATACCACACTGCAATAGGACACAGAAATACACCATTAGGCTATCAGAGTTTGCGTTGGTACTGTAGGTTGGGATGGAGCCTTCTGGGATGCCTAAGGCAACATGTTTGCAGGCATCTAAAGTAGTGCTTATTATTGCCATGCTGACCATCAACTATCCTCAGTGTGACTCTCTACAATCATATCACGCCAGAGGGTAATAACGGAGCAACAAACTGAAGGAAGTGCACTGTATGGAGTGAGTGAATGGTAATTGAAAAGACTATACAGTTCCCAGCCTCCGCAGCGATGGGGCTAAGTGATTATTACTGACATTACCTGTATGTAGTTACAGCGAGTGGGAGGCTCCTAATGAACATCAGGCCCTTACCTCTCTCAGTGTACAAAGACACCTGTTTCCTGACTCCACCTGAGTCCATAGGGGCCCTGACTATTTGTAACCACTGCCATTGGAATGAATGCAGAAATGGCTAAAGCAGCTAGAATGTGCGAGCTTTAAGCCAAAGTTCGAATCCACTGGGAAAATGAAATTTCTGTGTAGTTTTTGTGAATTCAGCTGACTTGGAAAAAAAGTCGCTTCTATATTTATATTTATATATTTGTTCGATTTAAGAAAAAATGTGAATAAGCGAAAGCGAAAATTTGCTTAAAGGTGAAGCAAAGTTAATAAAAACAAACCCTTGCAGCGAAAAACAACAGAACAGAGACTTGGGCAGAATGAAAAGCTTCTGGGTGTTTTTTTAATAAAAGGTTCATAGGAACTTTTGCAGGTTTGTGAAGAAATAGAAACGTTCGGCCGAAAAACTGTCACATTCATGATAGATAGATAGATGTAGATGTATCCACCTGCTTTTTTTGTGGCTATTAGACCACACTTTTTGTAGGTGATTTGTATGTATGTGCAGGCTGCTATTTTTGCCCAGCTTCATGTGGGGTTGTTTCTGGGTTCTGATAGCACTATACAGGCATACCCCCTTTGTTTATATTCCGTGTATTTACCTTGTGTTTGCTGTGGGTAATTATGTACTTGCACTGGTATTTTTTTATGTAGTGCTTACCCGCTTCCTCCTCTGAGAAATGCATAGCTCTACTATTTTATATGCATACTGATAAGCTTATACGGTAACATATCTCTATTGATTACTTGTTACTGTACATGCACAGTATCAGGTGTAGCTTTTTTGAGGTGACGTTTTCGGAAGTTGCTCTACCCATTCATCTTTTTCTCCGGGTAGTATTGCATAGCCTGCCATTCTGCCACACTTCCAGGGTATCTGTAATTATTACAGTTTGGTAATCTTTGCCGGTCAGTATTTTGAGACCTCATACCACCTGTGTGTGGCTTTAGGAGACCTCATACCACCTGTGTGTGACTTTAGGGATTTGGTTTTCTATGCTTTAACACAGGGTTTGGCACCATTTTCCATTCATTATTTTTGGAGGTTTTCTTTCTGGCCCGCTTTTCTGTATGTTTTTTTTAATATGTTAGTGTTATCTATTCATTTTTGGTTCAATTAAAGTTTGTTTTCCTGATTTCAGAGTCTTTATATTTATTTAGATTTCTTGGCTAATTGATGGGTTATTATTGTTTTGTGTGCTATTACTGGGATATCGTTGGTCTTTTGTGTGTTTATATATTCATTTATCCTTGGCACCACTAGTTTATCTATCTTATATTGTTATTAAGATTTATTTTATTAGACTAGGTGTTTGTCTCCGTTGAAATATTTTTGTGGGGTGAGCGACACCATTTATTTATATATATATATATATATATATATATATATATATATATATATATATATATATATATATATATATATATATATATATATATATATATATATATGCTCGGCTAACACGGTACTGATACCTCTACATGTATATATATATATATATATATATATTGTCCAGGGCACTTATAATGTGTAAATGAAGAAAAATACTTAGTTCCAGCTGGGTGAATGCAGTAAGGCCAGGATCACCATCCAGCCCCAGGTAATACAGCAAAGAAAAACCTGCAGCGCTCGCAAATATGATGTATCAAAAGGTATACATTTATTTCATCTAACAAGCACAAAAACTCAAATCTGGGCAACGTTTCAGACCTAAGGTCCTGACCGGAGTGGTCATTAATATATGTGCTGTATGATGGTATATACCACTTCAGAATGCCTTTTGATGTAGACATGGAGCCAGGTGCTAGTAAGTAAACAGTTCTCGTATTTGTTACAGGTAAACTGGTAAATAAACAGAAGGTTGCTGTACACGGAGATGCACACAACATTTTGTGAATACCGGACAAATATCCCCAAAAGAACGCCATGTCCCACTATCTCACCCAGTGGTTACAATTCACTTCCAGGATCACCAGCCTTGCCAAATTCTCTCACTGGTCCTTTCTTAATATGGTGTGGGCCACTTCTTCACGGATCACCGAGCTCCATTCAAATTAAACTTTGGTGGTGCAACCTGAATATTAGGGGGGATTTTGCTACCCTCAGCCCACCCTTATTTGTCACATATCTTTGTTTTCTTCCCTTTATTGACCCCGAGACTAAGGGTCTACTTAACCAAGTCTCCAGGCTGCAAAACGTAGGTTAAAGTAAATATACCATATTCATTACAAGAGGAAAGCCATTGTATCCCAATAGACCATACAGTACTCCTCGATAAATCTGGCACAGCTTCTTTTTTTTTTTACCAACTTTGATCAATAGACACCAAATGCTCCTATTTAATATGCTGTGAAACTGCCTTCCCAGTGTTGGGGAAAAGTTTAACTCCATTCAAATGCATGAGACTAATATCTTCTCCAGCACTGGGAAGCAGGCAGCTGCACAGCACACTGTATGAATCACTCTGACATCTATTACAATTGGCTCACTTTGGTACCATGATGGCTGCCTGTTACCCATTTAGTAACAATTAGGGTTGCCAGGTGTCCAGCATTGAACCGAACTGTCCTGGATTTGGACACTGTCACGTAAAAAATGAGAGGTAATACTGGACATGTACTGTATGTGAATACTGGTATTACCTCTCTTGACATAGTGACTGACCAGCTTAGGAGGCCGCGGGATTTCCCCAAGCAGGGAGAGAGCAGGGCTGCTGCTAGAGGGCTGGGCAGCTTCCTCCATCCTGATTGGCTACATTACCCAGCAGCAGCCAATCAGCAGAGGGTCTCAGGTGCCTGGGGGTGGGGCCAACGAGAGGAGGAAACAGCATAGAGAGGTGTGTGTGCGTGTGTGTGTGTATGCCTGTGTGTGTCTCGAGAAGCTACCTGGCAACCCTAGTAACAATCACCATTGGAATGCTTTGGTGGACCCTATTTACATTACGGGCCTGGATTTTGCAGGTTTCTCTAGCAGAGAAGGGGTTAAGATGTGATACTATTTGAATGCTGCAACATTATTTTGTTGCATAGTCAGAAAATTGCCCCAGTTTTAGTACAGAATGTCCTGGCCGGTTTCGTCAGCTCACCGGATGCTTGTGTCAGCCTGGCTTTCTGCTCTGCTGGTGCCACTTTACAACAACAAAATCACTGTGTGGGTAAATTGCCATTTGGTTCTGTAACATGTTCCACTCTGAGAGAGACCACAGAGCATGGAATGTACAGCGTTGCTTCTATAAGGGGCATGAATTGCACTGACTTGAATTGATCTCCATTAACACCCTTTGCTGCTAGAGGGGCCTGCAACACAGGCTGGCTTTGCTGAGTCCTCTCTGCCCCCTACCTGTGTAATTCAGTATTTACAATCAGGGGCGCCAGCAGGGAGGGTCACAGTGAGTCAGGGTGTCCGGTCCGCTGGCCAATAAGTCAGAAAGGGAAACTTAGCTGTAGAGCCAAACAGGGCTTCCTGCCCAGGCAGCAAAAACCATGTTTGAATCTTCCCGACGGCACAGATGCTTAAAACCACCCTCTCAACCCTTCTGATTTGAAGAGCCCCTGCAGGCCACCTAAATGCCCCTTCATAGAGCCCCTCCATGGGATATTGCAGTCCCCTTCACATGGACCCTCTGTGGGCCGTTGCAGGTCCCTTCACATCCACTTCTTGAGCCTCCCCTCTGCAGGACCCCTCTGGACTGTCTCAAGTCCCCTCCGTGGGACATTGCAGTCCCCTTCACACGGACCCTCTGTTAGCCATTACAGGCTCTTCAAAGGGCCCCTCTGTGGGCTGTCTCAAGGCCCCCCTGTGGGCCATTGCAGTTCCCTTCACAGCCCCCTCCTTGAGCCTCCGCGGGCTCACCACCCACGTGTTCCTGCTTCCTCCTCCAGCCCTCCACTGCATACCAAAGTACTGTAACTCCCCTCAGCCAATACCTCTTTCCTTCTGTTTTGGGCTCTGGAGGCCCTTTGTCAAGCTCATCATGACAAAGCCCAAAATATCGCCCATTTTGTAACTTTTTTTTATTTACAATGGACTTTGTATATTTTTCAACAATTTTGGAGTGCTGCAGAGAATCCATTTTTCTATAATAATTATATAGATGTAACCTGGTCTCCCCAGCCTGTCAGTGCCCCCCTCACCCAGCTGCCGATCGCGGGTGCCGCCGCGTCCAATGGCGGTTCCCTCCGGCGATTGCAGGGGTGAGGGCGGTCAGGTCCCGGCTCGGGGGTTGCCGGGGACGCGTGCGGCCGGTTGCCAAGGCCGCACGCGCGTCACGGGGATCCCGGCGCTCTCGGAGCCGGGCGGAGAGGGCGCCACCATTAGTGAAGGACTCGCGCATGCGCAGTGATCGCGCATGCGCAGAATATAGCCCAGAGTTAGGGAGAAGTCGCGCGAGCGTGAGATTAGGCAGCGAAACAGTGAGGCAGCCCCAGATAGCTTGCGCAGGACAGTACAGGAAAAGCTCGCAAAGCCCTAGCCTATTAGGGAAGGCTCCATGCAGGGACTACAGATCTCAGGAGCCTCTGTGTGCCCCACGTGATACCAGGGAGCCAATAGGGCTTAGGAAGTCTCAGAAGGTAAAGAGATACATTTCGCGGGCTTGGACGACGCGAGGAGTCAGAGTCAGGAGCAGCCCAGGGAAGGAGGTAGGGTGCAAGAGTCATGGACTCCCTGCACTAGGCCAGTGGCCCTAAGGTCCAAGTTAGCCCTGATTCCCCTCCAGGTTAGTGAGTTAGTGCCAGGGACAGCCCTCAGGTCAGGGACCCAGTCACTTACTTTAGTTAGAGCTGGGGAACAGAAAGGGGAAGAAAGGGACAAGTGGGCTGAGTGTTAGTCTGCAGAGCGTTGCTGCAGGAATTAGAGGAGGTAAGCGACGTGAGACAACTGGGGGGTTCATAGCGGTAACCAATCCGGGGAGCCATGGCCCAGGGCCCGTGTTACGAGTAGGGTGGGTGCAGGGACCTACCTGCATAGGATAGGCAACCTCGCAGGCCCTAGGAGTTTTCCTTAAGCCACCTATGGATGCTGTGCTGTAGGGACGGCCTATAGCACAGTGTGTGTCACGTTGTTATAGTGTTAGATAGGGACTCAGCGGACGCTGCGGTTCCAGTGAAGGAGTTCGGGTTCAAGTCGGGGCCACAGAGAATATCTCCAGGTTGGGATCAGACGGATTCATCACACGTCTGACCCCTTGTGAAGTTGTTGCTGATCCGAGCACCGGAGTGCTCGGCAGGTACTATACAGTCATAAGTGCACCAACGGGCCCTTAGTGTAATTGTGACTGCGCAGTCACCTATTGCCTCTCTCTGCAAGAGTGCGGGACATTGGGTGGGAAACTTGGACACTGGGTGGGATCACCTGGTGTTGGGGAAGCGTCCTGCGCGACGCAGTAGTAAGTGTCTCCTCTAGAGAGGGACACCTGTTATGTTGGTATTGTCATGATATGTGTTATCTTATGTTTCCAGTAAATAGTATTAGTTATTATACCGCCTCGTGTATGTCATTATTGTGATTGTCCTGCGAGGAACCACTCCCCCCTCTGGTGGGAGCCATCGCAGGTGGAGGCGCTGCACCGATGTAAGTGATTACCCCTAGTATAATTGCCCCAGGTTCCCCGTGGCGGAAGCTCAGCCCTCCTGCGAGCCAACAGGTAAAGCACCACACCTGGTAACATTGTATGTTCTCTGCACCCCCACACTATATCTGCGATTGGGGGGGTGGAAAACCCGTTACATATATATATATATATATATATATATATAATACTGAGTTGGGTCGAAACAGCTGTCTGTGGATGGTTTTCTGGGTATGCACCTTAACCCTGGCTGTGCTCAAAGCTGTGACCATGCAGCAAGCTTAAGCCTATAGGGAACCATGTTAAAAATGGTTTTTGAAGCAAAAAGTGGCACTGCGTGCTCATTTGCATGTCATTTCCCAGAATCCCTTGCTGCAGTGAAAGTGCTGTATGCTGGGTGATAATGGTGAAAGGTGGGGTTGCAGACCTGCCTAAGACATGCAGATGAGCATACAGTTGTATTTGCATATATATATATATATATATATATATATGTTTATATATATATACAGTGTATATCTATACTATAATTCTAAGTTGGATTCCTGTTTTCCGTTTATTTGTATGTCAGAAGCATTAACATCTCAAAAACGGCACCACGTAGCACAACAAAACTTTCACTGTACATTCTGCGGCGGATTTGTAGGTTAACGCAACTATTTTGAGCTTCCAATGTCACTCACCTCCCAAATTATGACATTCTAAGTTTCACTCAGCTGGACAGCAGTAATGTCAGAGCCAGAGCAGGGGGTGGGGGGCGTGGCTACTAAGGGAGGGGGCGTGTCCTTGCCTGGATGGGGCTGTGTGTGTGTCTGTGATTCTCACTACACGGAGCAGTCCCAGGGGTTCCGCCTGGCCGCCCGCACACACTGCTGCCCCTGGCTCTCCCCTCTCCTCCTCCCCCTTCCCTCCCTCCCTCTCCTAGGAGCACGCTGCAGTCCTCTCTGACTCAAGCCTCCTGTTACCTGAGGTCTGTGAGCTACGAGGGGGGTTGGGGTGGGGGGGATCGGTGGTATCGGCAGTACAGGCTGCTGCTTCTGTAATCTTTGCATGTCAGCGAGGGGAGGGGAGAGGCTGCTTATTCTGTAACTGTTGTTTGTTTGTGTGTGTGTGTATAACAGTGTGTGTGTGTGTGTGTGTGTCACAGTGTGTGTGTGTGTGTGTGTCACAGTGTGTGTGTGTGTCATAGTGTGTGTGTGTGGGTCACAGTGTGTGTGTGGGTCACAGTGTGTGTGTGTGTGTGTGGGGGGGCCACAGTGTGTGTGTGTGCCACAGTGTGTGTGTGTCACAGTGTGTGTGTGTGTGTGTCACAGTGTGTGTGTGTGTGTCACAGTGTGTGTGTGTGTCACAGTATGTGTGTGTGTGTCACATTGTGTGTGTGTGTGTGTGTGTCAGTGTGTGTGTATGTGTGTGTGTGTCACAGTATGTGTGTGTGTTTCACAGTGTGTGTGTGTGTGTGTGTCACAGTCTCTGTGTGTGTGTGTGTGTCACAGTGTGTGTGTGTGTCACAGTGTGTGTGTGTGTGTGTCACAGTGTGTGTGTGTGTGTGTGTGTGTGTGTGTGTGTGTGTGTGTGTGTGTGTGTGTGTGTGTGTGTCATAGTGTGTGTGTCTTAGTGTGTGTGTGTGTGTCACAGTCTGTGTGTGTGTGTCACAGTCTGTGTGTGTGTGTCAGTGTGACAGTGTGTGTGTGTGACAGTGTGTGTGTGTGACAGTGTGTGTGTCCCGTGTGGAGAGGGGGAGAGAGAGGAGAGAGATGAGGGAGACAGAAGGGAGAAGGGAGAAAGGGAGATGAGAGAGGAGGGGGAGAGAGAGAGACATTGATCCGTGGGGGGTGATGTGAGATGCAGGGGGGTGATGTTTAAAACAAAATCATTACAAAATATATACACATTCTTTATTCAAAAGTATGAGTTATTATTTATTACCCCTACTGCTTTAGACGTCTATTTTGTGATTTACTCCTGTCGAACATGTGTCCTCCAGATAGGGGTTCCCCAAAATTTTACGAAATACTTAAAGGGTTCCTCCAAACAAAAAAGGTTTGGAATCACTGGTGTATGTGATGTGAGATGTGTGGGGGAGATGTTCCAGCGGGGGGGGGGGGAGAGAGGGAGATGTGCCAGCTTGCGGGGGGAGATGTGCCAGATTGCGGGGGGAGATGTACCAGCAGGGGGGGGAGATGTGCCAGCTAGCGGGTGAGATGTTCCCTCGGGGCTGGGGGGGGGCCATGTGCCGGCTGCATGGGGAGATGGACCAACCGGGGGAGGGGAGGGAAAATGTGCCGCCAGCGAGGGGAGATGTGACAACAGGGAGAGGGGGGGGGGAGATGTGCCGCAGTGAGGAGACGTGCCATAGCAGCGCGGCGAGATGTGACGCCAGGAGGAGGGGGGGGGGGAGAGAGGGTGCGGCGGGGACATGTTCCCGCAGCGGGGGGAGACACACACATATACACACAGACACACACACAGGCACACACAGAGACAGAGACAAATCTCACCCCGCACTAAATCCAGCAGTGGGGGGAATGGGTGGGGGGGAGAGGAGGGCCCAGGGAGATGTGCCGGCAGCAGAGGGGAGGGGCAGGGACATATATTCAATATTACAAAAAGCTAGTATATATATATATATATATAGCAAATGAAAATATTACTGTATGCTCATTTGCATGTCTCAGACAGGTCTGCAACCCCGCCTTTCACCTAAGACATGCAAATGAGCATATAGTAATATTTCCATTTGCTATATGCTTTACTGTGGAGGGTTTTTGTCACTTTTTTAACCCACCATAACGTGTGTGTGTGTGTGTGTGTGTGTGTGTGTGTGTGTGTGTGTGTGTGTGTGTGTGTGTGTGTGTGTGTGTGTGTGTGTGTGTGTGTGTGTGTATATATATATATATATATAATAATGAGTATCTGTATATATATATGGATATATTAATTACATATTTTTCAACTCTGTCTGACTACATTTGACTTGAATAGGTTAATGTTTTCCTATATGGAACCGCTCTTTCTCTCTCCCTCGCTACATACTGTATTTTGCTGATTTCATGAACCACAAGGCAACGTATTGGCAAAAATCTTGAAAGAAAATGCTAAGAAACTAGTGCATCCATAATAATAGCATGTTCTTGTATAGCGCTGCTAGTTTTACGCAGCGTTTTACAGAGACATTTTGCAGGCACGGATCACATTTTGTCATATTGGAAGAAGCTCTGGGCTCCCTTTCTGTTTAGTTTTTTGTAGTATACAGTGCCACGATCAGTAGCACTCCTATTGACACTTGTATACATATACATATATATATATATATATATATATATATATATATATATATATATATATATATATATATTATTGGTAATTTTGGGGGTTTATATGAGCTTACTGGGTATCTGTGTGTTTATTAACTTTGTCCAGCTGTTCTCTGCGGTTTTGGAGGTTAGTGGCCCCTCCTCCCCAGATTTTAAGCGCACCCCTCCCCACTTTCCATATGTACAGGTCTTTTCATGCAGCTGTTTGTGACAGATCCAATGCAGATCAATCTTCCTGTAATTATACAGGTAAATAAGAATGTTAATCAGTTAGTGTTAGGACCTGCAATATTATGGTCATGCCTTGAAGTGGCTCACAGGCTTATAATGCTTTGGCCAAAGGGTTAAACTAAATGTCCCTTTTTCAATATATATATATATATATATATATATATATATATATATATATGTATGTATTTCACTGTGTATTTTTGTCATATTGGAAGTAGCTCTTGTCTCCCTTTGTGTTTTGTTTTTTTGTAGTATCCCTAGAGAGTTACCTGCAATTTTCTAGTCATTTGACAATTGGATCAAATACAGAAGAATTTACAATGCATCTGATCTCAGACGCGCTATTAGAGAGGGTTGGGGTTCCTTACAATGCATCTGATCTCAGATGCGCTATTAGAGAGGGTTGGGGTTTCTTACATTGCATCTGATCTCAGACACAATATTATAGAGGGTTGGGGATCCTTACAATGCATCTGATCTCAGATGCGCTATTAGAGAGGGTTGGGGTTTCTTACATTGCATCTGATCGCAGACGCAACATTATAGAGGGTTGGGGATCCTTACAATGCATTTGATCTCAGACGTGCTATTAGAGAGGGTTCTGGTTCCTTACAATGCATCTGATCTCAGATGCGCTATTAGAGACGGTTGGGGTTCCTTACAATGCATCTGATCACAGACGCGCTATTAGAGAGGGTTGGGGTTCCTTACAATGCATATGATCTCAGACGCACTATTAGAGAGGGTTGGGGTTCCTTACAATTCATCTGATCTCAGACACGCTATTAGAGAGGGTTGGGGTTCCTTACAATGCATCAGATCACAGATGCGCTATTAGAGAGGGTTGGGGTTCCTTACAATGCATCTGATCTGAGACGCGCTATTAGAGAGGGTTGGGGTTCCTTACAATGCATCTGATCTCAGACACGCTATTAGAGATGGTTGAGGTTCCTCAGAATTTCACTTGGGGATCCTTAACCAAAAAAGATTGGGAACACTGGTTTAGGGGCTGCGACTTACAACGTGGTGGGATTTGAGCTCAGAGGGTGGGCTTCTCTCCTTAATACTCATTACATTATGTTTTAATTCATGCTTGTTATTATTTGTATACACTGGTTTGTTCATTTGTGTTTACAATATCCTCTCCACTGCGGTTTTCTGCAGCATCCAATTAGCAGCACTTAACAGCTGTTAAATGGCATAATTGCCTGTTGTTAGTTATCCTCATGTAGCATCAACTGAGATTTTAATTGAATGCAATTTACTGCTCACAAGTCCATCAACTCTGCATAAAAACTCAAAGAAATGGGGGGGAAAAAAGAAAATCCATGATCTAAATACAATTTTTTTTTTGCCAAGCAAGTGAAGCTGTTCAATAATATTGGCCTTCACATTTCACAAGAGAAGGGAGTTAAAAGAATGTATTTGCACATGAAAGTTGGAAGGATTTATCTTGCCTCTTTGTGCCAGTGGAAAATTCCAGTGAAGATACCAGGGTTTTATTTGCTGAAGTTTACAAAAGTTAAACTGTATTGAATTTGTCTTGTGTTGTCCTTGGGGTTTCCAAAACATATTGTGGAGTAGAAACTTTTTATTTTGCTCTCTCTGGGGTCAAACCACTGCCGTGAAAATAATCATGCGGAGGACAACAGCTTGGTATAATACTTGTTTTGGATGTGTACTGTATGTACGGTGTTTATATAATGCCCACACAATGAAACACAGAGCAGTATGATACAATGAGAATGCTATGTGCACACCAGCACGAGAGGAAAAAGCAGCAGAGCGCTTACACTTTCATTCAGAAGTTGGGAAACTTACAAAGACGGAAGGGAAAGGAGTAAGTGCAGGGGATGGCAGTGTCTGGCCAACCATTTTGGTAAGTGGCTCTGTGGTGTGAGGAGAAGTAGTCACGAGTTCTGGCTATTAAAAGGCTTAATTCAGATGGTGGAGTTATAGATTTGATTTGAAGGTGGGGAAAGAAGGACTTTTGTATTGTATACAGGGCCGCCGACAGCTTTCATGGGGCCCAGGACTAGAGTTTCCACTGGGCTCCCCATGTCAGCAGCCTTACTGACACCCTTCTTACACTTCCCCGCCCTGCTCTCACCCGCCCTTTCTGTCCCCCCTTCTCACACTACAATCCCCCCTCCTATTCCTTCACATCCTCTCCCGCTCATATACCCTCTCCTCCCTCTCACATACAGCCTCTACCCCTCCTTACTTTTACTTGAAGAGTAATTACATATTTCTAAAGCAGCGAATTACACTGATACATTTATGAGATTGATCCTTTCTTTAAATATTTTTCTTGAAAACCGCAGGACTTTTGGAACGCAAAAGGTATGGTATAAGGGTGGGGTGGGGGAATAGGTATGGGGGGGAATGATAGGTATAGGGTAAGCAGGAGGGAAATAGGTTTAGGATAAGTGGGGTAGGTACAGGGCAAGGGGGGGGGAGAAATTGGTAAAGGGGGAAAATAAATGTAGGTAGGGGAGAATAGGTATAGAGTAAGGGGGAATATTGGGTAAGAGGGGGAAGAATAATTATGGGGTATGAGGTAGAGGTATTGACTGGGGTGAGGAGGGAAAAGGGTATGGGGTAAGAGGGGTGGAGAAATGGGGGTGAAAGGCAGAAAAAAGGTATATGGGGAATAGGTATAGGGTAAGGGGGAAAATAGGCAGTGTTCGACAAACCTATACATTTGCACGCCCCGGGCGAGTGGATTTAACATCGTGGCGAGCTCCTATTGGCCCAAGCAGCACACGTACTAGGTGGCGAGTAGATTTTTTTGTTCGGCGAGTAGATTTTTTGGTGATTTGTCGACCACTGAAAATAGGAATAGGGTAATGGGGGAAATTAGGTATAGGGTAAGGGGGATAAATAGGTATAGGGGAGGGGAAGAAATAGGTATAGGGTAAAGGGTGGGGGAATGCGTATAGGGTAAGGGGAGGGGGGAATATGTACAGGGTAAGGGGAGTGGAAATAGGTACAGGGTAAGGGAGTGGAGGGAATATTTAGGGTAAGGGTGGGAATAGCTATAGGGTAAAGGGGAATAGGCACAGGGTAAGGGGAGTAATAGGTATAGAGTAAGAGGGTATAGGGTAAGGGGGAAATAGGTTTAGGGTAAGGGGGGGAGAATAATTATGGGGTAAGGGGAGGAGGTATTGGCCTGGGTGAGGAGGAAATAAAGTATGGGGTAAGGGGGGTGGTGGTGTGGGATAATGGTGAAAAATAGGTATGGGGGAAAGATATGGGGTAAGGTGAGTGAAAGGCAGAAAAAAAGGTATGGGGCAATGGAGGTGGGAGGGAGGAAGGTATTGGGCATGGAGGGTGATGTATGAGTTAAGGGGCGTGAGGGAAAGAGGTATTAGCTGAGGGGAGTTACAGTACCTTGGTATGCAGTGGAGGGCTGGAGGAGGAAGCAGGAACACGTGGGTGGTGAGCCAACGGAGACTCAAGTGTCTGTGAAGGGAACTGTAACGGCCCACAGAGGGGCCTTGAGACAGCCCACAGAGGGGCCCTTTGAGGAGCCTGTAACGGCTAACAGAGGGTCCTTGTGAACATTGCTCCTCAAATGAGAAGGGTTGAGAGGGGAGAGAGAGCACTGGGCGGCAGCAGCGGGCCCTGGGGTGGTTTTAAGCAGCTGTGCAGCCGAGAAGATTCAAACATGGTTTTTCCCGCTTGGGCAGGAAGGCCCTGATTGGCTCTACAGCTAAGTTTCCTTTACTGACTTGTTGGCCAGCGGACTGGACACCCTGACTCACCGGGCCCAGGACACCAACCCCGGCAGACCCCCCCTGTTGGCGCCCCTGATTGTATATACTCAATTTCACAGGTAGGGGGCAGAGAGGACTCCGCAAAGCCAGCCTGTGTTGCAGGCCCCTCTAGCAGCAAAAGGTGTTAATGGAGATCAATTCAAGTCAGTACAATTCATGCCCCTTATAGAAGCAACGCTGTACATTCCATGCTCTGTGGTCTCTCTCAGAGTGGAACATGTTACAGAACCAAATGGCAATTTACCCACACAGTGATTTTGTTGTTGTAAAGTGGCACCAGCAGAGCAGAAAGCCAGGCTGACACAAGCATCCGGTGAGCTGACGTAACCGGCCAGGACATTCTGTACTAAAACTGGGGCAATTTTCTGACTATGCAACAAAATAATGTTGCAGCATTCAAATAGTATCACATCTTAACCCCTTCTCTGCTAGAGAAACCTGCAAAATCCAGGCCCGTAATGTAAATAGGGTCCACCAAAGCATTCCAATGGTGATTGTTACTAGGGTTGCCAGGTAGCTTCTCCAAAAATACTGGACACAATGGTGAAAGTTGTGACATGCTCGAGACACACACAGGCATACACACACACGCACACACCTCTGTATGCTGTTTCCTGCTCTCGTTGGCCCTACCCCCAGGCACCTGAGACCCTCTGCTGATTGGCTGCTGCTGGGTAATGTAGCAAATTAGGATGGAGGAAGCTGCCCAGCCCTCTAGCAGCAGCCCTGCTCTCTCCCTGCTCGGGGAAATCCCGCGGCCTCCTAAGCTGGTCAGTCACTATGTCAAGAGAGGTAATACCAGTATACACATACAGTACATGTCCAGTATTACCTCTCATTTTTTACTTGACAGTGTCCAAATCCAGGACAGTCCGGTTCAATGCTGGACACCTGGCAACCCTAATTGTTACTAAATAGGTAACAGGCAGCCATCATGGTACGAAAGTGAGCCATCTGTAATAGATGTCATAGTGTTTCATACAGAGTGGAACATGTTACAGAACCAAATGGCAATTTACCCACACAATGATTTTGTTGTTGTAAAGTGGCACCAGCAGAGCAGAAAGCCAGGCTGAACCAAGCATCCGGTGAGCTGACGTAACCGGCCCGGGACACCCCCCTGTTGGCGCCCCAGATAATATCAATATCAAATTGCACCACAATTAAAAAATATATATTTTCTTTCAGTGGCATTCCTTTTCTCTGGCAGGTTTACCCTCCCTTTTTAGCTCCAGTTTGCCCTGTCTTTTCAGCCAAGAGACTATGATACATATCAGGATTTACTAGTTGCTTTGCCATTATCTGCATAGCTTTGGGAGGAGTAACTTTCATCACATTCAATGATTAATCAGAATGTAATCATTTTTCTTTCTTTTCATCCACTTTTAACCATTTCAACTTCATTTATACCACCCTACTTGCCAAAAAAAAGCCTGTGTCACATATACTATATTAAAAGATTCACACTAGTGTTGTATATGCTAGGGGGAGGGATATTGAATAACTACATGACATTAATAGCCACTTCTTATAAAGCACCTAGGATCTCTGATTACTCCTAGCTTTTTATCTACTCTTGCAGAGCAGTAGCGATGTCTTCTAAGGCTTCTGCCTTCACCATCTGCGTGACCTGAAGCTTGCAGGCCCGTCTACCGCCACGGTCAACTCATACTGTTATCTTGCCAAATCTTTAAGCTGCTTTGAGATCTGATCTTGAAAACCCTTTACCGCTTCAGTGAGCAATGCATTGCAGGCCTCTCTGGCAGCAAAGGGATTAAGAAAATGAGGGTGATTATTATCTCCGGCATCAGAAGGAGGTGAAGCAAAATGGTGAAGAGTGTAAATGAAATGCTTGAGCAAGGTCTTTACTAGCAAAAAGATGCAAGGCTCCTCAATTCATCTCTATAGCACAGAATCTCCCTTCCTATTAGCATCATGCCCAATTCCCACCATTTTTTTGTCATTTTGTTCTCTTTATTTATTGTTTTCTAAGCTTGATTCTACTTCATAACTCACATTATCTATATATTCGTATGTAGAAATGGGCACAGTTGTCAGTGAAGGTCGCAGAATTTGCCCTATTTTAAATCGTCAGTTTGCAAATATGTTTTGCCTATCATTAAAATGCACAAGGTCACGTGGCCTTTTAAATACGGCTATTTTCACTACATTTTGAGAACAATACGGTAAAATTAAGATGAAATATGCACATTTTTAAAAAAATGTCATAATGTTGCTCAGCCAATTTGAAGACATTTGCACATCTTTGTTCAAACTCTCTGTATTTCAATAGTTTCTCTCTTTTCTAATAATATTTTCATTGTGATGTTATAATTTCATATGTTGGCTGGTGACAACAGTATATGGTGTTGAACAAAAATGCTACGAGTTTATAAACTTGCACATAAGCCTAACATAAGGGTTGTGGTTTAAACAAAAGTACATTTCATAGTTGCTCTTCTAATAAGGATTGAAAGCCTTATTCTATACATGACGCAGTGTCAAATCAAGCCATTTTTTTGTAAAAATCGCCATTGCGAATTAAAATGTGGGTTTTCTTCTGGGTGGCGGCTTTAGTGTATATACAGTAGAATAATCCTCTACTCTGTTGTTTTCTTGATAAGACTATATGGTATTGCATTAATCTATGTTATGCTTGTTACAAACTTCTAGGAGTTTACTTCTAACTGCCCATAAACTGTGTGTAAAATAAAAGAATGACATTTATTTAAAGCCGGAGTCTTGAGTTCTTGACTCTGAATGTCCAGTAGAATTCAACTACCCTATACTAAAGTGTTTGTGCACAAGCTAAGCACCTGCAGTTCAGAACATCCTGAACTAGATATTGGATTTAGCTTAATTCCTTGTTGCATGGACCTAGTGGTTTGCATTCCCAACATACAGTATCCCAAAACGACCAGGCCCTGAATGGGATCAAAAGTATAAGTTGGGGGGGTCCAACATCACAATTGCTAACAATGAGTGAGACTGGCTCCAAATGAGTGATTTGCTGACTGATTCACTAAACTAATAACATGCAATAATAGCCGTAACTGAGGTCATTAGTGTAGGGTTCATGCAATGTTATTTTGCTATAAAGCTGCTTAATTTATGTGTTGAATTTACTCCCAGCCAGACAATGAAATTGGACTTTTACTCTTGCGTTCCTTTTTCTGTGTCTGCCTCCTCTGCAGTAAAAGCCCTACTTCATTGTCTGGCTGGGAGCAATGCCACAGATAGGTATGACTTAAAAAAACATAGCGTTATTTCCTACTGTAAACCTTAACAGACTTTAGTGAATCTGGGATGAATAATATTTAGGCAACAAGGAGCTAGTTTGCATGTCCTTTGGAATAGCAGGCATTACAAATATAATGACACATTCTGCCTTTTGCCTCCACACTGTAAGGATTGGCCTTAGGTCCCGCCCCTGTGATGACACGGGCGACACACTGCAGACCAGGGGGACTACCCACAGGCGCCCTGCCGCCAGACACAGGCGTACCTCCAGTTTCGGGCTTAGGCCCCGCCCCCGTGTTCCGCGAGGACATGGGTGACGAACCACACCGCGTCAAGAGGAGCACACAAGGGGTTAATCACCACTGATCTCGGAGCACCTGTGGCCTAACTCCTCCCCCGTCTACCATTGGGCGGTTGCTTCCTAGTAGGCAGTACTCCCTATACTTGCCTGCAGCTCATTGGTCTAACCTCCTTTATTTGCTCAGCCAGCCATCTGGCAAATTGGCTGAGCATAATGCTTCATTGCATATGAAGTGCTTACTGCAATCCCTGCCTCTGTGTCTTGTACCTTTTATATCCGCAGTTCTTGTTTCGTTCCTTGTCTGACCTTGGCTTGTACCTGGACCCCGACCATCTCCACTCCTGACCACGGCAAGTACTTAGGACAGTCCACACCTTTCCAACCCCTAACCATGGCAAGTACCTTCAATGATCCCCACCTCTCCGAACCCTGACCTCGGCTAGTACCTACGACGATCCGTAACTCTCCAATCCCAACCCGGCTAACGACGACCAATCTGCACTGCGGACGCGCTCATGTGGCTGGAGTTTGGTTAATTCAATCCCCACCTCAGCTTCACGGTCACGTCCTGTTTGTGGTGAGCACTCCGTTACACTAACTACTAGAATATCTTGTGTTTTCCGTATCATCAACTTTCGTTATTCCCATGTACTTCTGGACCATTTCCAATCTGGGTTTCATACAGCTCACTTAACAGAGACTGTCCTAACTAAAGTAGCCAATGATCTCAGTGAAGCAAAATCTCAATGTCATTTTTCCTTACTCATCCAGCTAGATTTTTTGATACGGTTGATCAGTCTCTTCTACACTTGCTTGGTATCCATAAATAAGCTTTATCCTGGTTGTCGTCATACATCTCCCATCACACATTCTCTCTCTGTTGCTAACCTGTCTTCTCTTGTTAATCTCCCTGTTGGTGTACATCAGGGCTCTGTCCTGCACCTTTCCCTTTCTCTCTCTGCACACTATCACTTGGTGACATCATTAACTCTTTTGGCTTTAGGTATCATCTTTATGCAGATGATATGCAGATATATCTATCTACCCATCCCCTACCCTCACACCTACAATCCAGTGCCAAGTCTCTAATTGCCTCTTGGCTATATCCTTAGTGGATGGTACTCTGTCACTTTTTAAACTTAATATGTTTAAAACTGAGCTCCTCATATTTCCTCCTAAACCTGATCTAGTATCTCCTTTCTACATCACAGTAAACAGTACTACCATCTGTTCTGTCGCCAAAGCCGTTGCCTAGGAGTGACATTGTGAGAGTGCAGAGAAGAGCCACCAAATTAATAGTGGGCATGGACAATCTAACTTATGAGGAGAGGCTAGCTAAATTAGATTTATTTACATTACAAAAGAGGGATCTAAGAGGGGATATGATAGCTATATACAAATATATTTGGGGAAAGTACAATGAGTTTTGAAAATAACTATTCATCCCAAGGGCAGTACAAAGGACTCAGGGGCATCCCTTTAGGTTGGAGGAAAGGAGATTTCACCAGCAACAAAGGAAAGGGTTCTTTACAGTAAGGGCAGTTAAAATGTGAAATTCATTACCCATGGCAACTATGATGGCAGATACAATAGATTTGTTCAAAAAAAGGTTGTACATCTTTTTAGAAGGGAATGGTATACAGGGATATACCAAATAAGTAAACATTGGAAGAATGTTGATCCAGGGAGTAATCTGATTGCCAATTATTGGTGTCAGGAAGGAATTTATTTTTCCCTTTATGAGATATCATTAAATGATATGTCACTGGGGTTTTTTGTTTGCCTTCCTCTGGATCAATAATTAAGTATAGATATAGGATAAAGTATCTGTTGTCTAAATTTAGCACAGGTTGAACTTGATGGATGCACGTCTTTTTTCAACCTCATTTACTATGTAACTATGTTTATATTGAAGCACACTAAATTCAAATCTAACACATAGACCCCAACAGTGCAACCACCAGGCTCCCAAGGAAGGATTAAAGGCAAGAAATGCTATGCTACGGACATTTCTTTTACTTAAATTGAATAAGGGGAGCCAGTATATTAAATGACACACTTGCAGTATATCTATCTATCTATCTATCTATCTATCTATCTATCTATCTATCTATCTATCTATCTATCTATCTATCTATCTATCTATCTATCTATCTATCTCACTGCATGTGTGTTGCATTTATAATGTTTAAGTACAGCTTGTAAATGATTAAACAGCTCTGATGGAACACAGGGAAAACGTAGTTTAATTACAGCACTTGGTATCCCATGGAGTGTGTGTGATAGAGTGAGTGTGCGTGAGAGTGTGTGTGAGTGTGTGTGTGTGTTCTATCTCAAATATTGCCTTGTGTTACTGAAGATTAAGTATCTGCTTTTAATCTTGAATTCTAATAGCATCTATGTACAGTCACCCTGTCTCATTTAAAGTATGAAAAATACCTAATAAATTATAGCCAGGGGCCTGTTAACTGTAATTTCATCAGAGAATATGAAAAGGATACCTGCTTACAATTCAGGATGCATATCTTTGCTTACAGATCCTTTATATATAAAACTAAAGGGGGGTTGTGTGAAGCTCCCTCTGGGGTATAATTATCCCCCAAAAAGACATGGGTAAATTGAAGCACAGAGTGTGGTTTGCTCATGGTAATAAAGGGAGGATAGGTATCAAGATAATGCAAGTTTCTCCTTGATGCACTGCAAGAATTTTTCTGTAGTAATTTGTGCTGTCACTAAATGTTTAAAACTTGCTAATTGCGTTTCTTACATCTTATGTTGATCTCTTGGGCACAGAGGTTAAACCCATCCTAGATCATGCAGATGTAATTGATATACAGCATAAAAGTACACAACTTTATATTGTCTCTTAGCTGTAGAAATATAAACATAAATTAATTTGACATTATAATGCCCGTTTGCTCTGATTCATATTCCTGATGGTGTGTTTAGTGTAGACAAGAGCTGAGCTAATAACCACTTGTATCCAAGACCACAGCTGAGCTAATAACCTCGTGTCCAAGACCAGAGCTGAGCTAATAACCACATGTCCAAGACCAGAGCTGAGCTAAGAACCACGTGTCCCCAAGACCAGAGCTGAACTTATAACCACGTGTGTCTAAAACCAGAGCTGAGCTAATAACCACGTGTGTCCAAACCAGAGCTGAGCTAATAACATGTGTGTCCAAGACCAGAGCTGAGCTAATAACCACGTGTGTCCATGACCAGACCTGAGCTAATAACCATGTGTGTCCAAGACCAGAGATGAGCTAATAACCACGTGTGTCCAAGACCAGAGATGTGGTTATTAGCTCATCTCTGGTCTTGGACACACACGTGGTTATTAGCTCGTGTGTCCAAGACTAGAGCTGAGTTAATAACCACGTGTCTCTTGAAGACCAGTGCTGAGCTAATAACCACATGTGTCCAGAAGCTGAGCTACTAACCACGTGTCCAAGAGCTGAGCTAATAACCATGTGTCCAAGAGCTGAGCGAATGACCACGTGTCTCGCAAAGACCAGAGCTGGGTTAATTACCAAGTGTCCAAGACCAGAGCTAAGCTAATAACCACATGTCCAAGATCAGAGCTGTGCTAACAACCACGTGTGTCCAAGAGGTGAGCTAATTACCACGTGTGTCCAAGACGAGCGCTGAGCTAATAACCACGTGTCCAAGACCAGTGCTCAGCTAACAACCATGTGTGTACAAGACTAGAGCTGAGCTAATGACCACATGTCTCTCGAAGACCAGAACTGTGCTAATAACCACGTGTCAAGAACAGAGCTGAGCTAATAACCATGTGTGTCCAAGACTAGAGCTGAGCTAATGACCACGTGTCTCTTGAAGACCAGAGCTGAGCTAATAACTATGTGTCCAAGATCTGAGCTAATTACCACGTGTGCCCAAGACCAGAGCTGGGTTAATTACCACGTGTGTCCAAGACCGGAGCTGAGCTAATTACATGTGTCCAAGACGAGAGCTGAGCTAATAACCAAGTGTATCCAGATCTGATGTAATTACCACATGTGTCCAAGACCAGAGCTGAGCTAATTACCACGCGTGTCCAACACTAGAGATTGGTGAATGTGTTGAAATTTCCAGCTACAAATGCTTTACAATTTTTTTTAATCAACATTCAATTAGCAGTGCGATCACAGTTTTAATCGTAAAAAATTTTTTTTGGGGGTGGGGGGGCATGACCCTCAAACCACTGTCGTTTTCACTTCGCTCCCCCTTTCTGCAAATGTCAAAACACCCGCCTGCAAATGTTCATACATTTAATCCCAGACCCTGAAATATGGGATTTTCTGGAACACACCAGAGATACCCGAGATGCTAATAGGAGTCATTTAAATATACTTTGCATACCCTATTAGCATACAGTATATCCCAGATGGGCTTCTTTTTTGTGCACACGTGTTTCATATAATTAAACTGTATTGTACACCTGTTACATAATCCTGATCTTTTCCAGACAGTTATCAACGGTGTCTGCACAAAACAAAGGTGATCATTCTGATCTCAACCAGTCCTGTCCCTTTTATGCACACTTCTCACAGTAGTAGATGATATAGTGAGATTTGAAAAGCTATATACAGTGCATATCCACTCCCACTATCCCCTTGGGGCCTTAGCCAATTAACGCTGCCCTTTAACAACTTCCTTGGCACTATTATCTGTGCTGGATAACTGTCTCCGATTTAGAACATCCACTCTTGCAAGATCTATCAGCACAGTATAGTTAGCTGTGGGATTTCAAAGCCTCTCGGCTCTGTTAGCTTGATATTGGCTCTGACGATGATATGCAAGCAATTATAGCTCCGGATCATTTTTTTTTTATATTCTTCATGTAAATTATATCTATTTATATTTTAATTGTGAGCTACTGTAGGGCTAAGTGTGGCTGGCAGCCCACTCATACTGTCATGTCCTTCTGAAATGACTCCTTGTCCATTCCGTCCGTTGCCCTATATACGGGACACTTGGATACAGAAACTGATGTCTACACTTAAAGGGGCATAGAGAAAGCATATTTGATAACAACATACCAATATAATTGGCTTCCCAGAAAAGATTTAATTAATAATACATTTCGAGAAAAACTGCACAAAAAGGGCAAACTTCTTCAAATAAATTTTGGTAAGTGTTAAAATTCAATGTGCAAATTCACCTCTCCTGTTTGGTTCCCTTGCTTCTCATGTAACAGAGGTTGAGCATCGGGATCCATGAATTTACTATGATTTGTGCTTCAATTTTGACAAAAAAAGTGGTGAAATGCTCTCAAAATGTGCAACATTTTGGCAAAAATTGGAAACGTTGACCCAATTCGGAGCAATTGGAACTGTCACTAAAAATGTCACAAAACACAAGATTTAGGCGAAAATCGTAAAACATTTTGAGAAGCAAAAGTCATTCGCACATGTTCTAATAATAACTAACATAAAATGTCTCGACTTTGTGGCTTGTTAGTGTGGCCAATGATTTAATCCATTAAACAGAGCGCTGACATTAGTTCAATCTAGTCCTAAGTGCAACTGCACCTTTAAACTTTAAAAATGCGAAATACGTAGGTGCGAAAAGGGACAGGTGAGCAGATTTCTCTAATGAACACAAACCTGTGTATGAGGGGTAGACATCTTTAATCAGTCCACACACCTTATTTTGCATCAGCATTTCGCTGAAATTGCCATAGTAGCCGTATTGGTCTTGGAGACATCAGGATACATTGTAGGTTGGGATATCTTTTATGGGATCAACAAAATGAGACTTCATAAATAAAAGGAGGACATTCAAAGCCTTTGAAGCTTCTCGGGTCTCTATTTTTCAATGTACTAAGAAATAGGGCACAGTGGGAGGAGTTCACATGAACTGTATGATTGGGGTGTTCAAGATTCAGTAACACTTTAAAACAAACTTTGGCCCCTGAAAATGAATATGCTAGATAGTATACAGAAATACTGATATCACTTGGCACTTCTAGTCAGATGAGTATTCTTCTGCTTCAAGAGCAAAGACGCCAAAAGCATTACTAGGGCTCATAAAAAAAATCTAACTGTTGATAACACCTTTATTACCCTACAAAAGCCAATAGAATAATCCCTGCAGTGGTAAACAACTCTCTTGTTGGGTATTATCCCAGTGACAAAGGTGTATCGCAGTCTAACTCAATGGTTCTCAAAAAGGGGTCTTTCAACCACCAGTCATCCCCAATGAGTGTAATGGTGGCCATAGAGTACAAGCCTTTCAATATTCACATCAGGCAGCCCTCTCCTACTTGTTTGTGTATTTTTTTGTAAGCGCTAAAGGCTGATTTTTATGTGCAGTGTTTTTTATGTTATACATATTGTAAATAAATATACTGAGGAAAAGATGTTAAGTGTACGTATGGTGGCTCACCACATGGTGGTTAACACTGAAGTGGTCCGTGACATGGAAACCCCCTTGGATGTTACATCAGGTCCTATCTTCTCTATATCTGCAGGAGGCTTAATACACCATGTTTATTTTCAGGGGTGTGTAAAATTACAGGCACTGCCTCTTTAACCCTTGTGTTGCCAGAGGGGCTGGGAATGCATTTCAGTGCAATGTTATTAATGGGCTTAAGCTAAGCTTCACTGCTGTTAAACAATGTCACAATAAAAGATAATTTTGGGCAATTTTCCATAAATAAGATGGCACGCAGCTGGCAAGTTCCTTTTTTCCCCACTCTCTTTTCTTGTTCCCACTCTCTTTAGTAGAATCCCATTTAATTGTCCCTCAACTTTAAACTCCTGCATTTTGTTCTTGCAGTGCCTGTGATGCCAGGTCGCTGCTCTCGCTTTGGATTCCCTGTTGAGATTAAGAGCCGCTCCCCCAATGTCTGTTTCCCATTTTGCTCTTTTTTTCATTTCAAACGCTTCTCTGACCCTTACCCTCCTTGTCTTTTAACATTACCTGAAGGGCCCTTAAAATAACTCCATGGATTATACAAACCCTTCCCAGCACCAGATTTCTAGATTTCCATGAAATCCGCTCTTTAAGTGCTTCTTATCCTTAGCTGATGTCTTGCCAGCGTGTGTTAAGCACAAGATATTTCAAGCCTAATCACCTCTTCTACAGTATGCTGTAAGAAGTCTGCAGTACATTGTGCTTTATACAGTATGTGTGGAAGTGCACAAACCACTTCTCAGCCACAGGGGCCAACCACTATAATAGTCCATCTATCTACAAAAGGGTTAATGTAATGAGATACACCAGCATTTTTTGGTGCTATGTGAACGTTTATTATTATCATTTAAAAAACAAAAAATATATAATATAGGATGTGCATACTGTTAAAAGAAAGTGAATATTGGATTACCATCCCAGTATAACAGTAAATAGCGATACTGTAGGTGGACGCCTTAAAAAAAATCTTACTCTTTATCATGCAAGCTTCTCTGTGTTGCATTGCGGGTCCCTGAGGCAGTAAAGAAGTTACTTTCTGCATGGAATGTAAGTTGCTCACCTTTCAAATTCATGAGCAGAATATACTGTAAGGCCGTGCGTATAGTGCCTGCGACAGGCAACGCAACACGATGGGTGACGTCACACGTTGCCGCTACCGAGTTATTTTTCGCTTTGTGGCGGCGTTGCGGGAATACTTGCATTTGAATGGTTCAGGGGCTGTCACATGAGGCGACAGCCCTTGAAAAATCATATATTGCCAGCTACCAAAATTCGCGACGCGACATCGCTCCATCGCATTGTCGCCATCGCGCTTACTATAAGCGCATGTGGCGGCAGCAATGCATTTGTTTTTGGGAGACATCGCCGTCGCGGGCACTATACACGTGGCCTTAGTCTTCTGTGCTTTGATACAGGGAAGCCAAAGATTTGGAAGTTGTGGACTGGTTCATTGGTGTACAGGCATACCCCGGTTTAAGGACACTCACTTTAAGTACACTCGCGAGTAAGTACATCTCGCTCAATAGGCAATCGGCAGCTCACGCATGCGCCAGTCAGCACGTCCTGAACAGCAATACCGGCTCCCTACCTGTACCGAAGGTGTGCGCAAGCGGGGAGACTATAGAGCCTGTTACAAATGCGCTATTTACATCAGTTATGCATGTATATGACGATTGCAGTACAGTACATGCATCGGTAAGTGGGGAAAAGGTAGTGCTTCACTTTACATACATGCTCCGGTCCTATTGCGTACGTTAATGTGGGGTATGCCTGTACTACAGTATACTCATTAGATTCAGCACCACGGATAGCTCAGGTGCCCATTACTGCATGTGTGACCATGTTTCCGGCATCGTTGGCAGTGGCACGAGGAGTTTATTCTCAGCAGCTCTGCATATTTGTCACCTTTTGGAGATTTTCCCACAAGGTTCAATTTTAAAAAGAAGTTCTTGTCTTCAAAATGGAATCCCATTCTATGATTTTTTTCTCCTCTCACTGTGCCTCAGACACCTAAATTGTTGCTAGTAAAAATAGATAGCAAGATTTTAGGGACAGGAACGTTTGAAACCTGTAAAACGCTTCGCTGCCTATATTGTTGTATACAAATGTATTTTTATTATTATTATATCATAGACTCATGATGCTTTATCAACTTTCAATTTTTAGACACTGCATAAAATTGACAATGTGTAAATATTTAGATATCCCATAAAATTAACAGTCTGTGTAATATCCAGCTATACTATAACATTGACACTGTTTAATATACATATATAACCAAGATAGGGTTAGCCCTAAAAAAAAAAAAGCCTCAATGTTTTCGCTGTACACTGCAGAAGCTATTCGAAATTAAACGTGGTGTATCTGTATTTTATCCGTAGGCGAGAAATGGGCAGGTTTATGCTGTTCTACAAGAACCAGAAGTCAGGGGGTTAAGCAGAAAGACTCAATGAACTTTAGTCTTCTAGTATCACAAATGACTTCACAAATTATTGTTGACAGCCTCTTGACTCCTGAGAAGATAAAGAGTGTATGACTCTTTTATTTTACATTATGTTTTGCATAGTTCCACTGCTGTAAAAATATATATTGTTAACATCTAAGGCTATATTTTTACTATGAGTACAACCTTTTTTTATCTAGAAGGGTCTGGATATAGATACAAGGGGGTTAAACTATACACCCGCTGGGCCAGCATTTGCTGCAATTATTTCCACTGCGATGTCTAAAAAATGTTGTCCTCTTTCCTGCAGTCTCAGCCGTTTCTGTATGAAACTGCAATATAGCCGCGGCTATACCCCAAGCTTTATGATGAATGACATTTTGACTTTTGCTATTAATGCCTTGAGTCTACGGGAAAAAGAAGTCCTTGTTTTTCAATTATTTGCTTCACTACATACGATCCCTTAGCAAGACTCCTCTCAGTCTCTGGGTAGGTCATTACATTTAAAGTATATGAAATTATGTGCTTTATTATGTTCAAATACAGTTGTCCATTAAAGACAAGCTGGCAGGATGATTTCAAGCTGTTAAACAAGACAGTTGTTATTATACTTGGTTTTGTTTGATACAGCACTAACAGTGTCTAGTTATAAGGTGAGGACCATGGGAAAGACTACACTATGGATTAAAATGTGTATTGGGTTATATTTGTGCTAAAATAATACATTTTAAACAAGTGCACTTATTTTCTGGCTTGATAGCAGCGGGATAATTGCTGCACTTGTGTAATAGTAATAATACTAATTTTATTTTATTAAGCACTGATGGGGTACATTGCATTGCACATACCATATTAATTAAACACTCAGAATATATCACTGTCACAAAAGCACCTTTTTAATGCGCTGCTTCCATGTGTTGGAGAAGATTGCAGACCCATTCATTTGAATAGAGCTGGGTCTTCCCTCACACAGTGGTGACTGCTATACAGCATGCTGAATGCTGAAGAGTTTGTGCTCCATTTTCTTTGGGTAAAGATACTGCCAAGGTCCCAAGGAGTGGGCACTAAGGGGGTAATTATACTGTATATAGTCCGACGGGGCTGTATGAACGGTTTGCAGTTGAAAATTCCCATTGACTTCAAAAAGGTTTTTCAGCCGAAGACGATTCGTATGTTTGCTTCGGACCATATAGAATAAGGCCCTAAAATTGTAGCTGTGTTGTTCACCCTGAAGACGGTGCCATTGGTAATATAACACTTCTCCGACTCGAAGGTCTGCCAGACCAGAACCGCTGATTTATTATCTCAGAGAAAACCCTAACTCAAGAGAATAATACAGCGGCAGCAGCAGTGCTGAGTGTGGCAATGAGCAGAACCGATCCGTTTCCAGTCCAAGATAGAGTTCTGAGAACCTAGCAACATTAAGGAAGGTCTAGCTCATGGTTCAGTGAAAGGAGATTTCTTAATTATTCTCAAGCCCTCACAGATAAAATAATGACCTTTAAAAGGTTTGTATGTTACTATCAGTGCATGTGGGTTCCCTAAGAAACGTCATTCCAATGACTTGAAAAGTATTATAAACAATTGGGGCTGATGCATTAATTAAAGCCTCCAAGTTTGAGTTGGCATTTACATTGTTTGATGCATGAAAAGCAACATTTAAAATAAAGTTGTCTGCCTTTGTGCACAGCCACCAAAGGGCAGAGTATTCAATGGCACATACACTGCATGGGTTTAATATGACATAGTATATATCTCCATGTGTGAGCTCTGAGAAAGTAGGAAGGAAGTATAAACATGTTTTAGGATATTGTTCGTTGGAATAGTTAATTGTTAGTTTGTATTAATAAACTTAGTTACTATATGCTTCTGCATTATTATTCAATTCACCTAGTCCCTTTACCTTAGTGTTACATGTAAAGACAGTATTGAAAATGTTAAATCTTTCTCCTGGGGTGACCACTGGGTCACTTTGCTCTGGATGTTGGACTTATCTTTATTCAGTTCAATGTAATAATTCCTCTAACTTTAAAAAAAAAAGTTAGAGAGAATATTAATATTAAATATGATTTAGTAAACAGGCTTCAGGGCAGCATTGCTTCTGTTAACCGAGATTGAGTTGTAAACAAAAAAATATATTGCGTATAACATACACTGGCGACACACTTTATTCGAGCTCGGCTAGTCCCACGAATTCGGGTATACCCGGGTGTATTGAGGTTTGTGACTGTTTTCTGCCCGAGTGCATTGAGGTATTTTCCAGGCAGGAATTGAAGCATTTTATTCCCGCTGGCTGCAATACTGCACAGTATATATATATATACTGCATTACAATTCATGAATTTATGCCATCTGGTAGACACGCGAAGCATTGCAGCCTATTAAATCCTAATCATTATCATTTAACAGATCAGCCGCCCGTCAGCCAGGCATGAACCCAGGCTGGGAAGGCAAACGCAACGAGGCTTGTCAGAGGTGAGGAGCGGCGCATTCCAGGTATCTGCCAGGTACATACTGGGTATTTGCTCGAATAAAGTGTGTCGGTGCAGTACCCCACTGAGTTTACTACAATCTATCAAAACCCCATAATACTGATATTAAGAGGCTTAGTGATGTATGTAGCCAGGACTCTGCTGGAAGGGCTGGGCTCCGGGGATACTGTTTGTATCAGGGCACCGCTGTTTGTTGGTGCACAGCAATGTGTCAATTTTAAACTTGTCTTGTTCTTACAAGAAATGTCATTAGCTTAGTAATAAAGATCTGTTTACACTCACTGCTGGGTATTATCCGCAGAGGTTCGTGCCACTTCCAACCTGCAGAAATGTAGAGTATATGTCATGTACTCCCTCATTGATGCTCCCCTAATCACCAGATGCTACACACTGAGCAAAGCACAAGCAAAGTACACTGACACATTGACCCAGGATACAAACGCCTCTTTGTATAAGATTTGCTTTAATATTGGTTATTCATTCAACTGCGCTAGTGCTAATTGGGGCATTATCGTATGGAAAGTTCCATTGGGAGTTTCCGTTCGATAATGCCATGATCGGCACTATTGCAATTGAATGATTCTCCCCACAGACTCATAATCACCCCCCTTTCTTAGAATAATGACGAATGTTGGTTTGTTTTGACCACTCCTTGCAGAGGAATCTATTGTGTTACACTGTGTAATTGGCTCTTGCTAAAATCGCAATGATCTAGTGGCTCCTACTCATGTTTTTCAGTGATGATACTGTACTTATTTGAATTAGGAGAGAGGTAAGAAAATCATTTAAAGTCTACGTTACAGATGTGATTTACTGTAAGCATATACTGTACAACAATATATGTTTATGCTTTGTGTGAAAAGCAATGCTACCCCAAGGCCACATTACCTCTATCATCACACTGGAGTTCAAAAAGTAAGAGCACTCAGTTATTTAACATATTTTGTAACTACATGGCATTTCTGAAAGAACTCCCAAATGAGTCATTTTCCCTAACCAGGAAAACGTTATATTTTATATTGCGTTGTTGGATGAGCGATTAAAACGAATAGGACAAAGATTTATAACACGGAATCAATTTGGGAATTTTGTCATCAAATTGTCTTAGTATTGTCAAACTTCAGTTAAAACAGTAATGTTTGGCCAATGTAATTCTTACACTATTGTGTGCTATTATACAAGAGTATAAATAAGCCTCGTTTCCACTGACCACCGAGGCAACGACAACAGAGTTGTCCAGAAAGGCGGTTTATTGTCTGTCGCAGCGATCAAGCACGGTTTTGAAGTCAAAACAAATGTAAATACCCAATCTCAACTCTCACATTATTGCAACTTGAAAAGAAATACGTTTCATATATCACCAACTGCGAAACACCTCAATGTAATAATCTCATTCGCAACAAACTGTCCGAAAGTGGAAAAAAAAAAAAAAAAAAACAGCACACAGAACTCATTATTCTCACGGAGGCCGCGATGCGGGAACACCGATACTGACATCGTGGGTACCGTGGGTACCATGGAAAACCCATCAAAAACCTATTGTGCAGAGAATACTTACCAAGGCCACAAAGATGTGAACGGAAAGCTACAGGTTGTTATAGTACTGCGTTGTTTGTTACCGTGGTTACCAATTTATTTTAATTATTTCATTCTTCTGAAACGGTTAAAGCCAATTGTCTGAAAATTTCGTACAAGTTACAAAATAACACATTTAGGGCCTCATGCAGAGAGCAGCGCTATTTGCAATCTCGCCATTTTTAGGAGAAAATCGCGCTAAAAACAGCTGAAAATGGCAAGTTAGGGAAAAGGCGCCATTTTTTTTTTTCTATTTCAAAATTTCGCCGCGCGGCTGGCGAGAAACTACATCTCGCCAGTCTGAAAAATATCCGAATTCAGAAAGGCGCTCTCGCCATCTAGCGGCTGTTTTTGGCGCGACTTTCGTCAATTTTCTCCGCCAACTAAAGTTGGCAAGAAGCAGGAGGTCGCCGGCTATAGGGGAAAAAAAAAAAATGCGCGATTTTTTTCCCACTTTCAGCTGCGCGAATCTCCTCATTTACAATTCTCCACATGCAGAAATGCTAAAAATAGCGGATTTCGCCCATTTCTGCATATGGAGAATAAAACTCTCCATTAAAGCTACTTTTTCTTAAACTCTCCAATTAATTCTAACGCTGCTCTCTGCATAGGCCCCTTAATGTTTTGTATCAAGAATCCGGTCGATGAGATGTACTGTTTCATTGTTTTTTTTAATCACTTCAAAAACAAACAATTTATTCCAAGATGGAAGCTGCACTGATTTGGTGGCAACTTCTGGCAGATCTAAGTTATGATGGCAGAAAGGTGATGTCAAAACGTTTGGCCTGTGGAAAGAGAAAACACAAACAACCCCCCCCCCCAAAAAAAAAAACAACTTAAATTGACCACAAAGTCTATCCAATTATTTTATTTCACATTAGTATTTCTCCAAATCAAAATCTGCTGAATGATTAAAAAAAAATAATACTCATTCTGAAACAATAGGGGGTATGTCCCAAAGTTTTCCCCCTGCAAGTCCGTGTTAAAGAATTGCACTAGATTACTCAAAGGAAAAATTAAAAATTAGCTTTTTTTTTTTTTAAATGCTAAATTTGAATTTGCAAAAGTTAACAGGTTTTTAATGAGCAAATCCAAAAGTTTGCCCATTTTTTTTTTATAAAAAACAAAAACAAAAAAAATCTGAGCACGCATTTTTCTTTTGCTGCGAATTTCATTTGGATTACAAAACGAGTTCCTAAATTCGTCTCGAACGTCCGAACGACCTCGGAATTTCGCAAAGTAGCTGTGAACCTGCCCATCCTTATAACGTACCCTAAGCCAACCCAACTGGCAGTAAAATGGGATAACGCATTATGGGTATGTTGGAACTTTGGTATTGCGGCTACCAAACATTCACAATTAAACCCGTAAGTGAAATAGGGGTCAATTTATCAATTTCTCCTGGCTGCAAAAGTAGAGCAAAACCGGTACAAAAATACATTTCATTTATCAAAGAAAAAGGAATCCAATTTATAACAATGGGATTTTTTCTTTGATAAATTGGACGCAGGCCTTGCCCCCATCTGGAAGCCCCATAAACTTGCATAGCGAAGCAAAAAGGCATGATTCTGTTTAATTAAGCTAGTGTAAAACATATCAGGTATTAATAACCAAGGTATTTATAACCTGAGGATGCGTGCTATTGCGCTTAAACATTTTCTGGGGCTATTATGTGGTTTTTGAAACTTTTATAAGTTTGGGAATGTTACAGCAAGTGACACAGGGGCGAAAGCCTCTAAAATCTGCATGAGCTCAGGGTTTGTTCCAATGTCGCAATAACTGCAACGGGATGTTAGCAAAGTACAGTATGCTAGATACTGTATTCATTCTTTTATGCACCCAACCCAGGGGCGTCCAACTCCAGTCCTCAAGGGACACCAACAGGTCGGGTTTTCAGGATATCCCTGCTTCAGCACAGGTGGCTCAATCAGTGGCTCTGTCGAAGCTACACTAAGTAGCTACCACACCAAGCTACCACAGGGGCTCCCCTCTTTATCTGCTCTCGGGCTCCACGTGTCATATGATGTCACGATGACGCCGCATTGTCACGGCGACACATCACCGAAGAGCCGGCTGAGAGCAGGTAAGGGAAGATGCAGGGGCCCCGCGCCTCCCCCGGCATTTAATTTACATGTCTCGGGGAAGAGCGCAAGGGCTGTGGAACCGCCGCGCCCCCTAGTTTGCGCATCCCTGACCTAACCTAACAAATAGCCTTATCTGCTTATGCAAATAGTCCTAAAATTGACATGAAACTCAGTATATAAACAGACTAAGGTCTATTCAGTTGCTCACCCAGACAACCAATCATTTCATTTGCATTCATATGCTGTAAACGCGCTACTATTTTTTTTAGCCCAAATTTAGCAGCCGTTTCTTCGTTCTTAATGCTGACCTTACAATCATTTCAAAATCCAAAGTCAAGAAGGAACCTTAATCTTAATTAAATCTCGCCAAAACGATGTAGATGCTGCCGGCGCGCTGCATACCCCAAATAAATAAGGATTCATTGATTAGTTTATACATGTAAGTCAGATTTAATAAACATCGCAGAGTGCTATTAAACACTGTGGCTCTTTAAAAGCAGGGCGATGTTGATTAAAACAAGATAAATATTTATTAAAACGTGCTATGATTTATGAAACGACATTGGCCTAAACAAATGTAATTTCGAATCTGGGGCATATCTTATGTAGACGAAGTATTCATTAAGTCTGGGTTCTCGCCTTTCGTTATGTATCATATGTTTTCTGTGCTGATTAATCTTTCTGAAATAACAATTTGATTCTCTGCCTTCCTGGTTATTAATGAGTGGTGCATTATTATTTAAGATGTAGTCTCCACCTTGTGTACTCGCTTGCCTGCTCACACCCAGAATCCTTTGCTTGTGTAATGTTTTCCACTGCACAGTATATTTAAGCATTTTGAAAATGCTGCCACATTTGACTTCAGAGCATCTGAGACCCAGATTCACAAAAAGGGTGCAAAGCTTTGGCACATCTTTTCTCCCATTCATAGCACCCTTCTGTGGATCTGAACCTGGATGAGTAATCTGTTTTTTTCCTGTAGAGCAGAGTATCTTTTGGTAATTGTTACTCACCAAAACCTTATGTTGCAATTGACAGAAGCAGACAATACTGCATACTACTGTAATGACTGGTATGGGAAGTATGGTGCATGGAAGGATTTGCAATGAAAATAGGAATTATATAAAATGATCAGACATTCAATAATGGTCAACAATAACTGTGCCGAATGTGGGGATTTTGGAACTCTGATTTAGGGGTGTCGAGGAGAATGGTGGAAGGTTGATGCACAGAGTATGGTCAGAAGACACATCTGAAGGAGAAGGGTCCGGTCTATTCAGGTCCCCTTTAGCTCACAGGCCTATGACAAGTGAGCTTTGTGGATGGGACCTAGGCCTAAACCTACTGTATAGTGGGTGGTTAATGTTGTGCTACTTTGACTTCCCTATTCCTGACTCTGTCATCCCTCCTGCCCTTGTACTAGCTACAGTACACCTTACTGCTACAATGGTTAAATCTCATATAGGGAGTGGATCTACAGAGTCTGGGGGGAGAATGTCATGGCTTAGGTTCACCACCGTTGGGAACATTATCTGATATTCTATAACAAGCATAACAATGTTCATCTATGGACTGAGCCTACACTAAACTTTGAGGAGTAAAACAAATGCCGACACCACAACACGTTCCAAATGCCCAGAACCTCTGAGCATCACACGGAGACTTGAAATCACTAAGCAAAGCAGAAATCTTCTACTTCCAGACATTGCCATGCTCCTGTGTTTACAGCACGTGATGTGTACATGTGGGGTAGTGTATAGAAACAGTTTGAAATATCTACTTTGGTACTGTAAGCAAACGGACTGATCACAGGATAATGTTGGAATTGAGGAATCTAAATCTTCATATCTTATTTACCTAAGGCTATAATCATTGGCCATTCTGCGATTTAACAAATTACTTGTGTGATGATCTCTAGAGTATGTGTGTATGTGAATATATATCTTTTCAGTTTGTAAACATTAAATACATATGTATTTTGCTGAATCAATGTAACTGTACAGTAGTTCTATTCAAGATATGAAGGTAGTGGGTGCTCCAACAGTTCTGGAATTTACACTGCTTGATAAAGCACCTTGTCATGTGAAACGCGTAGGAGGCTCTACACCTCCTTTTTGTAATGTTGGATAGACAATACATTTTTTTTTTTCATTTTTATACCCCCTTGCTCCCTGGGCAGTGCAATGCTTTTTGCATTTTTTGTAACTACAGTAGTTCTACACAATTTTGAAGGTGAAGAGGGTATATTATGCTCTTCATCATATCGGTTAACAGGTAACCACACTAATTATTTTGTTGCTGAATTCTAAAGCAGACTCAGTCACCATAGCTTCACCCATTGCTGTTTTTCCTGCAAGTGGTTTGATGTTTCCTTCCAGGAATGCACCTTTTCACTTTGAGCCGCAAACGAGTTGATTACATAGTTATTTTGAATTCTGTCGCATGAGCACACTCTGATTTTGACAATGTTTTTGTATTTCATTATCTGCAGACCTCCAGAAGACATCAATGTTGAGGAAGGAGATGCTATAAATCAGCCTTCTGCCCACATATTTTCCAACAGGTTCCATTGGTCCTGGTAAAACAAGAACTACTCCTATAAAACGTTTGGAGGTGACACAAATTGCACCATATAAAGGATTTTCAGAAGCTTTACCCTACAGATGTAGAAAGACTTACTGTACGGTTTTGGGTGCCGCAAAAAAATAAGTCTAAATCCCCGCTTTTATTTATTTTCAATTTGCGGCCCCCTTATGTCTTCTGAGTAACATAGAAGCCACAGCTGCCGGACACACATACTGAACTGCAATGACATAAATAACTGCACAAATAATTATGCCGGATGACCGTCGCCGAACCGCTGACCACTCATATGGCAATAATCTCGCACACCGCCTCGGTCACAGGGACAGTAAGCCTGGCTACATCTCTGTGTCTAGCCAATATTCCCTAGTGGCCATGTCACCTTTATCTCTCTGCCATAGCCCATGTAGGGCAGTAATATCTTCAGTATTAAAACGCTCCTTTCTCCATAGTTTGAGGACATTCCCTTTCGCTTATCTTCACATTGAACCATCGCCCTTCTCCCTGCTAGGACTCTTTTGGGCCATATTCTTTTAATGAAAATATTGGAGCAAAAGATACGTAGCCCCTGCTGTATCTGCATAGATAAGCATATAACATGTATAAAGAGGCACTGAGTGATACAGATTTTCAATGACTTTTTAGATTGCCAAGAGAAAATCTACTGTATGTACCACTGGGGCTAAGAAAGTAGCTTAGTGGTACATACATGCATATACATAAGAACAATGGGGCAAATGTATCTAGGCAAAAATGGGGAAATTCTGAGGATAAACCATTGCTCCACACTGTATGTATCAAAGAAAAAAAATAACTAGCTTGTAAGCTCTACTCACTGTCCCTGCAAAATTCTGAATACAGCTCTGTATACAATCTACATTGTCAGCACTATATAAGAAATACGATAGGCTTATTATTATTATTGGTTGAATATGTTAACCTGAGCAGTGAAGAGAGTGTTAAGAGGAATTAGAGGTAGCAGAGTTTGCTCTCCTCTTTGTGAGAGGTACTGGGATACTCTGTACCAGCACTGCCACTTAATCCTAAGAATAATGCAAGTGTTGGAGCTGTGGGCATAAATGTTAAAACTCTCCAAATGCTCTTTTATGGGCTGTTCTCTGTGAGAATGAGGTTTAGGAGGTCAATTATACGGTGATAGACAGTATTGTTATACAAGGCAAAATATTCATATTTGGGGCGAGAACAGAAGGCTGAACATGAAGATAAGCATATTCGCATGATGGAACATTTTGGTAAATCTATATGTTCTGTACTGTCCCCCCCCACTGCCCCCCTCCTTTCATATCCGGTTCACTGCCTGATAATAACTTCTTTGTTGGACTTCTCGTCACAATGATATCAGCCTGCACTTTCCTGGCAGAGGTGACCCAATTCCAACATTATTCTGTGGTCAGTCCGTTTGCATACAGTACCAAACTAGGTATTTCAAACTGTTTCTATACACGACCCCACTTGTACACATCTCCGTGTGATGCTCAGAGGTTCTGAGCATTTGGGTGTCGGCATTTTTTTTACTCAAAGTTTAGTGTAGGCTCAGTCCATAGATGGACATTGTTACGCTTGTGATAGAATATCAGATAATGTTCCCATCGGTGGGGAACCTAAACTGTGACATTCTCCCCCCAGACTAACTGTAGAGCCACTCCCTATATGAGACTAAACCATTGTAGCAGTAAGGTGTACTGTAGCTAGTACTAGGGCAGGAGGGATACAGCGCAATATTAACCACCCACTATACAGGAGGTAGCCAAGGTGCTTTAACGTTCAGCCCACAGGATTTCATTCTACAGCAGGGGCTCCTGTCCAGTCCTCAAACCCCCCCCCCCCCCCCCCACAACAGGTCAGGTTTTCAGGATATCCCAGCTTCATCACAGGTGGCTGACTGAGCCTCTGATTGAGCCACCTATGCTGAAGCAGAGAATGATTGAGACGCCTGTGCTGAAGCAGGGATATCCTGAAAACCTCACCTGTTGGCGTGGCTTGAGGACTGCAGTTGAGCGCCCCTGTTCTACAGAATTTATTTCAATTCTTTGCTAGGGAGAGTTGGAGAAACGCTGAATATCAATGTGTACTTATTGCCTCTACTTTTTCCCCCAAAAGGACTGAATTAACAATTAATTGTTTTGTATGCCATTAAACCATACGTTCCAGTTTAGCCGGGACAATCCCAGATTTTCATTGAACCTCCCGGTGTCCCGACAATTTGTTCCAAATGTTTCGCTTCCCGCTGTTTGGACTCACTTAAAACACTTGAAACCGTCAAAATTGACATTGCATGTTTTTTTTATGTGATCGATCATATGAAAGAGTAAATATTTTAAATAGATTGGTAAACTCTAACTAAACGATTTATTCATATAAACCAAACCGTCATTTTGCTACAAACGAGAGTTTGTTTAATGTTAGAAAACTGAAATAAATCAATAATGCCGCATCAATGGGGACGCTATTTGACAAATGCCATTATAAACTTAACTTTTAACTGATGTCATTTGTTTTGTAATGTGCCCAAGTTTCTACTTTTGAAAAACTGGTCACCCTAATTATGACACTTATTAGTTGTATTAGATAATAGTTTCGAATCTATCATGCCTCTCCTAGCACAAATCTCCGTTGGCTAATTGCAGCTGCCTCAATCTAACTTCTTGACTGTGAGCTCAGAGGTCTGTGTATCCTGCTATTGAGGCTGCAACAGCAAGAGGGTTTGTTGGTGCATCTGATCCTGTCTGTACACATTGCAGGGTTGCCAGGTGTCTAGTATTTAACCGGACTGTATTTCGACACTCTGCCCAGTAAAAAATTAGAGGTATTACTGGACATGTGCCCGGTATCACCTCTCTGGATGTAGTGACCTGACTGGCTTGGGGGACGGCAGGGCTGTTGCTACGGGGGCTGGGCAGCTTCCTCCATCCTGATTAGCTGCATTACCCAGCAACTGCAGCTAATCAGGAGGAGGTGCCAGGAGCCTAATGGTGGGGCCAAAGGGAGGAGGAAACAGCACGGAGGTGTGTGTCTCGAGTGCATCGCACATTTCACCATTGTGTCCAGTGTTTTTAGAGAAGCCACCTTAGGAAAGCATCGTTTTTCTAACCCAACTTAAACCAGGGCCCCCCGAGATCCCTTGTATTGATCCTCTATGTCCTCCATAAATGTTTTTGAAAACAGAAGATTCTCTTGTCTTGTGCATGAAGTTGCAGAGGAGTCTATCTATCCGTACGGTCTCCCAGTGTTACGTGTGATGAGGACAGACTAGCATACATATCTCACTGCAATGGAACAAGTGTGCTCGCTGATAATCCCAAGGCTTACAAACTATCAAATGATAAGCTATCAGACATCATGATTTAGTAGGTTTCATGTTACATTTATGGCTCGTGATTAATTAGCATTCATCTTCTACTGGAACACTTGCTCCATCCAGTCTCTCCTTATATCAGTGTTTACATTTAATCAGAGTTCATGTTCCATTCAAAAGCCTCTTCATTCCGAATGATGTGCTGTTAACCCCCTTGGGACTGAAGAAGGCTTCATGAGTTTACAGAAGCAGCTATTACACTGGGAACATTTTTTTGTTTCACTGGAGCCCATTTGCTGAGACCAAAGATGTGTGAAACATTTATGCATCTCATTGATTGCAGGTACCCTGGAGCAGACACCTGCTCTATTGGGTTATCGTGGCAACCGATTTATTATACTTACTATTGTCGTTCACCCCATGATACTGTGTTGCAGGACATGTACAGTAGGGACATTATAAACAAATGATAATAACAATAGTTGTATCGCTGCAGTGAGTATTAAATACCTGCGCTGCATGAAATGCACGCAAGTCAGACAATAGCTGCAAACAATCCCAACAAACTGATTTTCTGCTTAAAGCACCAATCCATGCTGCTTGATATTTTATTTATTAACATCTGAGGTTGATGCATGCTATTTCTCACTCTAGGGACACATGGTTCCCAAGAATTGAGGCTTTTAATCAATATGGCAAGCATCTTGTGGACAAAAGAAAGGTGTGACGTCATTGGCGTAATCCCGATGGGCATATTGAATGCAATCTTTGCTTACTATCAGATAAAAAGCTTTATGAGCTGTAAATATTGTGGTTCGGCTCTAGGGACCCTCTGATTCAGATAGTGTAAGATATAATTATCGGGGAGGGGATTTGCTTTATAATTCACTCAAAAAGTTGTCATGCACCTGCAATTTGCTCAAAAACCTAATATATATTGTAGTGTCATTAGTCAGATTTTCTGGAATGCTGTTTTTCGACCACTAAACATCAATATGTTCAGAGTAAGATTTCTGACATTTTCAGGAATGTAAAACAGGGTACATTCATACTATCCACAATTCAGCTGCTAGAATAATTTCACTTTCTCCCAAAACAGTCTCTGCTCATCTCCTTCTTAAATCCCTCTCCTGACCTCCCATCAAATTTTGGATCACCTACAGTACAAAGTTCTTCTCCTTACATTGAAGGCTCTCCACTCATCAGCTCCTTCTTACATAGAAGTTCTGATCTCCCGTTATGCCCCCGTTTGTCTCCTGAACTCTATCCATAACTGTCTCCTCTCCACCCCTTTAATCTCTACTGCTCTCACCCCTCAAACCCTTTCCCTCGCTGTAAGTTACCTGTGGAGCACCCTCACACTCAAGCACCCTGTCTGCCCACCTTCAAGATAAACCTTAAAACCCACCACTTAAAGGAAGGATTCCAATCGCCTAGCCTAATGGCTCCTGCCCCACACCCACAGTCGCTCCTACCAACCATTGTGGGCAAGCACTGCCATCTACTGCAATTATTCCCTAACCTGCTGCCTCTTTACATCTCCCAACATTCCACTTAGATTGTAAGCTCTCCGGGACAGGGATTGCCTTTCCTATTGTCTGACTTTGTTGCACGTATTGTATTATTATTATTATAATTACCTGTACTGTATTGTCTCTTTGTACTGTAAAGCGCTGAAAACTCTGTGGGCGCTACCGTGTATATAAATAAAGATATACATACGTCTCTACTGAGACACATTGGATCATATTTATCAAGGCAGAGCTGGTGCAATTACAGGGCCAACACTGCACCAGATTTATCAAATAATTTTTTTTAATTTAAATTGATGCACCTGGGGAAATATTTTTGTCCTCAGAATTGTGCTGACCCATGCAGAGGAAACCTCTGTAAACTGCATTTACTTTACTTTCGCATGCTGTTTGCCTACTTGAATGTCTCCAGTTTTCTATTTGGGAGAAATATTGATTAAAAACAAACAAACATTTATTGCAGGGCCTCCTTAAACTTCAATCGCAATAAAATTAATTTCATAGGACATTTTGATAAATATATCAACTAGCTACATCATCTCAGTATCATTACACAGAACAATGAAGGTACAAGAATAAATAGCCCAAGATCTGGGAAGGAAGGGGAGGTTAGGTTTACATAAGCGTCTCTTTCGGACGTGTCACCTTGATGAGGCAGAAATGCTTGGCCAGCTTCTGTTCTTTAATGAAAGTCTTTCCATTGTAGGGGTAAGTCATGCATGAGCCCCAGGCACATTATCCGGCCCATGTGAGAGTTTCCCATGAGTGATGACATGTTATTGCAGCAGGTGTCAGGTATTCTGTCTTGATCCGATGACTGGGCTCTTTATTCAGGGAAGACTCACCTTCAAGGTGAAGACTGATGGAATCAAGGTCAACACGCTTGTATTTCTTTCTTCTATACTGTACTTCTTTTCCCTTTCTGATCCTTTCCTTCTCTACATCTTGATTTGTTTATTGTCTATCTTCTTTTTTTCTCTCTTCCTTTCTTCTTCCTTTTTGTATTTTTTCTCCTATTTCCCTATTCTTTCTTCCTCTCCTTTCCACGTTTACTTCCATCTTTCATTATTTTTTCCTTCCTTCCATATTTTCTCTTTCACTTCCTTCTGTCCCTTGGCTCCTTTTCTCTCTCCTTACTTCTATCTATCTTTTTTTTCTTTGACAGTAATCTCTATTAAATGAATAGTATGCTGGCAACTAGGTTATAAGCAGTGCTTAATGATAGCGAGGGTGGCTGATTGTAATATGAAAATATTCTGGATAATATATTCCTCTAAAAGTTGGAGACTGAGTTATGAAGATGTGTCTGGCGCACATACACAAACAATATTTATCTTTATAACAACTGCAGTCATTTGTAACACAATGTGACATATCGGAAAGTATGTTTATTAAAAATTATGCAGTCAAACTTCACAAAAACAACACTGAAATACTAAATAAAATACTGAATAAATAAATAATGAACTCATTTATTTATTTATCACCTATGTACACTGGACATAGCCACCTTTATGTTATCCATGCGTTATAACGTTTAACAGGGAAATATATACATTACAAAAACAAACAACCACTGTTGTACAGTATGTAATGTATCAATAATGTATGTAATGTATGTATCAATATGTAAAGAAATATTACTCATACACATGTAAGATTCATTTATTTTTATTTTTTTACATTGTTACTTACTAAATACTCCGGGGAAGAAACCAACAGAATTGCACCAGGTTTATCAAAGAGAGAACTCCAATGACTTCAGTGGGATTTCTTTTCTCTGATAAACACGGTGCACAGTTTTTGCCCCAGGTTTGGAGCCAGGGGACTTTAGAACCCTAAATAGATGTCTAGCTTTTAAGGGGTCTTGTATGCATTGTTCCCAGTCCCCATCAGAACCTTTGACACTACATCCACCACTGCGAATGTGTACACACTCGATTCGCCCAGAAGTTCCAGACCCTGAAATATGGGTTCACGATGCGAGAGGGTGGGAGGGAGAAATAAGAGGGTAGGAGGGAGAAATAAGAGGGTCGGAGGGAGGGGGAGAGTGAAAGAGGGCGGGGGAGAGTGAAAGAGGGCGGGGGAGAGTGAAAGAGGGAGGAGGAGAGTGAAAGAGGGAGGGGGAGAGTGAAAGAGGGAGGAGGAGAGTGAAAGAGGGAGGGGGAGAGTGAAAGAGGCTGGGGGAGAGTGAAAGAGGGAGGGAGGGAGTGAAAGAGGGAGGAATCCCATTTTTTTACTCTACATTCCCTCAAATTAAACTTCAAACAATGCGTGGAGAGATACCTGTGCTCAAAAAGGAGCACACCTGAGATTCCTTCTCTCTCTCCATACAAAGGTAGGCCAAGAATATCCGCGGCTGTGAAGAAATGCCATATTCGCGGTGAATTTGAATGATGCCAAAATATTTTGGCAATCTCTACTGAAGACAGACTGGTGAGGTCTGGAAAGCTTGTATACAACTATATGCATGAAGACTTCCCACATTGGTCCAGTAAAGGGAATCTACATTATTCAGAAGATGTAATATTTCCTAAAAAATAAGATGCGGAGCACAGCTAAATGTCTGCAACTGTCACTTAGATCAGGGGAGCGCAAACTTTTTGTGCTGCACCTCCGTCTTTCCAGCTGCGTCGCCCGCGCCTGCCCCCTCCCTACCTTAGAGCTGCATCAAATGATGCTGTGGGGTCATGTCACATCATGTGACCCGTGGTGTCATTTGACGCGTGTGACGTCACATGACCTCGCAGCGTGATTTGACGTCACGTTGGCATGGCGACGCATCACAGAGCGGCTGGATCTGGGTAAGTAATTGTTGCAGGGGCCTCAAGAGATCGACCGACATTTAATTTAAATGCCGTGGGGAAGAGCGTGGGACCTCTGCAATGGCCCGCACCCCCCCCCCCCCCAGCAAAATCTTCCGCCCCCCCCCTGAGTTTGCGCAACGCTGACTTAGATTAGTCTCAGAGGGGCATATGAATCAAAGCAAAAATTGTGCAATTCTGTTGTAAAACCGTTGCTCTACAGTATATAATATATATGTCAAAGAAAACAATTCCATTGAAATGAATAGGATTGTTGTATTTGATACATACAGTATGGTGTAACTGATTTCCCCGGGAATGTCTGGGATACAGATTTGGACTGGTTAGCTCATCTCTAGTGACTAGAACGGAGATATTTTGACACTGTAACAGTGTTTGAGGATTGTAAATTCCACCTGGAATAAAGGGGTCCTTTCTTTCTTTCATTAATCTGGAGCAGTTTTCTTCCCCACTTTTTTTTTACACCCGTTTTGCAATCAGAAGTCTCAGGAAAATATCAATCTCAGTTTGTCTATCCAATTCTTTAGCTTCTGCATCCAGTTTAAGAAATATCTGTATCAAGCTTGATATGTTTGACAGCAGTTTTTTTATTATGGGAGACTAGAGCACTGCTAGCTCCGATTTGACAGTTTTGAATGACTCATGAACAGAAGTGAATGGAATAACAAAACTGAGAATCTGATACACGCACTATACTGTAGAGATATGTTAAAGGAGCAAGCCATGCAATATTCCACATGTGGTTTTTTAAATAAATCAGTTCTGCATTACTAGATAATACTTATTTCGTTTTTATTTTAAATTCAACTCAATGCCATGTTTTTAATGAACTTTAATATACTGAGCATCCTTTGATTTCTATCGCAGGCTTTAGCCCACCTCCCCAGCAGTGCAAGATCTTTGTAACACTTTCCTGTTGGTGACAACTTGTTGCCAATATTCCCAGCAGTTTGAGCTGGAAACTGTAACCATAGATTATGTTATAATAATACATTGTATCTGCTCAGTTACACTGACTGAAGGATTGATTTGAAACTGGAAGGCTGCCATTTAGTGAACCCTGGGAAGCAGGATTTTGCTGATCGATCATGGGAGAACGAATCAATTAGTTTTCGATTAAGGGAATAAAAGGCTGCATATATTAAAACAAAAAAAATAGATATTTTTTAAGCTGCTTGGATTGCCTCTTTAAATCACTTTATATTTATTACAGGTAAAAATAATTTTAAATACTAACTGGATGCCAAGTGTAACATATTGTTGATTAGTGAAGCATTATATATATACACACACACACACACACACACACACACACACACACACACACACACACACACACACACACACAGACAGACACACACACACACACACACACACACACACACACACACACACACACCACACACACAGAGTTGTGTGAAAAAGAAAGTACACCCTCTTTGAATTCTATGGTTTTACATATCAGGCCATAATAATAATCATCTGTTCCTTAGCAGGTCTTAAAATTAGGTAAATACAACCTCAGCTGAACAACAACACATGACATATTACACTGTGTCATGATTTATTTAACAAAAATAAAGCCAAAATGGAGAAGCCATGTGTGAAAAACTAAGTATACCTTATGATTCAATCGCTTGTAGAACCACCTTTAGCAGCAATAACTTGAAGTAATCGTTTTCTGTATGACTTTACCAGCTGAACACACTTTTTGTAATGCAACACACTCTTACATTTCCACACCTACCCACACCATTGATATACACTCCCACTTCACACACACGTTTTGTAAAGCGCTGTATACACTGTGGGCTCTTTATTTATTTATATTTATACACACACACACACACACACACACACACCTCTCACATTCAGGGAATTAACACCTCAAGCCATAAATTGCACACTACACAGGGGGAGGGGGAGGAGTTTTTGAGTAAACCCCTTGCCTGCTATATTTAATGTAACATCGCCAGAAGAAGAGATCAGTGTACCTCGAAAGCTCGCACAAATAAAAGCATTTTGTTGGGCACAGAACGGTATTGTCTATTCATTTTTGATTATATGTATCAATGACACAGCAATGCAACCTTTTATTGGGTTTATATCTGGAGTTATGGGCAGTATTATATCAAAATATCACCCCTGAACATTTACAAATGCAAAAACATTCGGCTTTGATATAAGGTGTATCTAGTATATAGGTAGGACACTTGCATTATGTCACAAACAATCTGGAAATATATAACTTTTTTTATATATATAGTACCATATATTTTAAAAGAAATGAACTGCAGATCTCAGTTCACCTTATTGTTTTTCCACTTGGTTAATACCCATAGGTAAGCTAGTCTAATTCCCCATGCTGTCTCAGGAAAAAACAAAGATGCTATTTTGGTATTGACACCCTCGCGGTTATCCCTGCGTCTCAGTGCATTAGCCAAGGGCGGTGGATGCAGAGTCTGTGCACTATTATCATAATGCATGCTGCCTTTGCCAGGTGTATAACTGTCAATCAGACCTTCCACAGGAATCAGACAATAAAGACGAGATCATCAAATCACGCTTCGCTTCACTCCACAATTAGGAATAAAATATTCAAACACAACAAAGATGCTCATGGAAAAGAATGAGTATAACATGCATCTCAATGTGCTGGGGAGGAAAAGACATACAGTACACACATTTTAGCCCCTAATGGCAATAGCCATTATCAATCTCTAGCAGCCTTTAAAGTGAATGGTAGTTGGCAATCAATAATGGCTATTGCACTTTAGTGAATAGATTGAACTTGAACAATTGCCAGTAGGAAGGGCCACCGTCACAGCAACAGCGTCCCTATCGATTGTAAGGGACTTTCTGTGTTCTTTTAATTGCCTCCTAAGAACTGGTTATTAAAGCCCTGGACTTTCTCTACATATATCTGTGAGGATTGCACGGGCATAGTGAAACAAAGCATTGTTATACACGGCAGTATTTCATTTCCTGATCATGCTTTACTATCGGAGTATTCGTTTTTCTACTCCCGTATTCATTATCACTAAGTAATGACATGCTCATTTTAAGCGGTCCCAGACAGCGCTCACGTCTTCCCATGTGCTGCTATTCTGCTCGGCAGAGATGCTGTTAGCAGGCCCTTTGAAAACTGAGCTCTCGGTCTACCATGTGTATCCGGAAAGTAGAAAGGCTGTGCTTTGTCTAGTGGGGAAATGATTTTCTATATATGCGAGTCTACAGGGCTTCCAGTGACAGGTTCAAGATGGAACAATTATAATGATAATATAACATCTGCAATCAGTAAATCAGCTGCAAGACATGGGAGTTGAAGTGCCCAGATGTAAGATAATGAGTCAAGTTACTAATTTACAGATGGTGGAATTTTGAGGGCTCACAAAACAGGGGGAGGGGGTTGCCTGGGTGCAGCATCTCAGGGGTGCAGGTCGGCTGCCCCATTGATCCGACCCGGAAGTCAGTAACAATTTCCGGTGCCTGCTGCCAGGACGGTCAGCCTCACCCCCCCCCCCCCTCCCTGCGCCAGGGGAAAGAGGGGGGGGGGCAGGGGAAAGAGATAGGGGGAGGGGATAAAGAGGGGAGGGAGGGTGGAGAGGGTAAAGGGGGGGGGGGAGGAAGGGGCTAGGGTAAAGAGGGGGGGAGGAAGGGGAGAAGGGAAAGAGGGGGGAGAGGAGGACAATAGGGGGAGGGGAAGAGGGGAGAAATTATAGGGGGATGGAGGAGAGGAAAGGGGGGAGAAAGTGGTCAGTGTGTGTGAAAGAGAAGGGGATGGGAGAGAGAAACAAGGTGTGAAAATGGGGGAAGGAGAGGTAGAGTAAGGGTCAGGGGTGTGGTGGAACTTGCCCTTGGTGCAAAAATACCTAGTTCCACCTCTACCAGGAGCGGTATATTGAGATACCAATCTTGCTTTCCAGTATGTCCCCCAAAAATCTAGTCCCCAATTATCGGCACATGCTTGAAGCGGCAATACATGGTGCGGGTTTATTATCTTCCATTTATACACATTATAAACAGAAGGAGCAGGGCCCTATGAGTCCTTTCTGCCACCTGACAACTGTCACCAATAATGTCACCATTTTCTGATGCGTTCGCCAGGAATCAGTTGTCTGGAAACCATAACCATCTTGTTTGAAGACCAAGCCCTCAACTTCTAGAGGGGCAACCCCCACAACGTACCTGTGTAACCGACTTCCTTACAAAGATTCAACCATCTTTAAAGTACCCGTTCTACAGTACTTATTTCTATGTTGTGAAATAGGTAAAAATATTTCTGTGTGCAGGCCTGATGAATTTGGGGCATCTCACCTTTTTGAGGTCTGTTTACATTAACTAATGTTTAGCATCAGCGGTCTCGAAAACGGACATTTCACTGATACTACTCAGCACTTCAACTGAGGTACAACTCAAAAGTACCACTGGTTTGGGCTCTTCATGGGTGATCTCTGTGTTCTGGATCACTGGGCTCCAACAACAAGATATTACCCGTGTCAGAGCATGGGGTTTTAGGGAGTATCTTTGAGTGGGATTGCTGCTTCAAAAGTTTGAAAAATCAGAGTTGCCTGCAATCTATTGTATAGCAATAATCTGAAATAAAGTCAATTTTGGAAGATCCATAAGAAAAAGCAGTAGTGCTGTGAACCTATAATGAGGAGGATGTGCAGGGTAGTTTTTCTCTTGGGATAACACTGGGTCAGAAGACACGTGTGTGCGTGTGTGCATGTGTGCGTGCGTGCGTGCGTGTGCGTGTGTGCGTGTGTGCGTGTTGCTAGTTATATTTGAATAAATAAGAGAGAAATCCAAGCCACTGATACATATGTTGAATACAATTGAAAGTAAGCAAATGCTTGGGAAGATTCCGATGTCAAAAATGTGAGGGGTATATTTTTAAGTATAAAAGAGAGGTCAGAACACAAGCACTTTTGACACATTAAACACGTAAAAGATTGAAAGCAACTATTAAACCATAAAATGTCAATGTCAGACACTTTCTCTTTTTGTCTCCCTTTATGTCTCCAAAGATAAGTAACTGCAGTTTGTATGTGTCAAAAACAGAAATGCAATATAAATGACTTACCTTCTATTTGCCATTAGAGAAGTTAGAATTTCGCACACTTTGCTCATGTGCAGTCTGCACTTAAAGTATAGAAAATGTATTATATTTGTGAGGACATTCCAGGGGTGGGCAACTCTAGTCCTCGAGGGTCACCAACAGGTCAGGTTTTCAGGATATCCCTGCTGCAGCACAGGGGGCTCAATCAGTGGCTCCGTCGAACACTGGAGTTGCCCACCCCATACCTATAAAGAACGAACATGTTGATTCTGTATAGCGTTGTAATGATACATTATTTGAGATCACACATTTCGGAGACCTCTTCTTCACAGCAGGTCATTGTGACCTTGAAAGCTGGCCTTCTAGAAATGAATGTAAGGAGTTGCAGCGAGTGAAGAAGGCTCACAGAGATCATGTAACCAGCTGGCCCATTATACAGCACATTCGTCATTCATTCTGTTAGTATTTGCAGGAACCTGGATCTTTAATTGATATCCCCAAAAACTAGAGAAAACAACAGCAGATCTAAAATGTACTCAAACGATCATTGTTTGTGAGTCATGATAGTTTTCCTTTAATAACCTCTCGTATCACTGCAGCTTGCCATTCTTCATATCGTGCTTCCTATTTGTATAAGGAGAGTGCCTACGCGTCTTAATATGTTGATATAGTTGTACAATGCAAGAGTATAATTATTAGAATGCAATTCGGGAGCCTGATACTTCGCACCATCAGGCTGAAAGACAGACTGGATTTGAAATGGCCCATAACACTGCCAATTAATAATAATAAACTTTATTTTGGGACATATTTACTAAATTCTGCTGTGCCATAAGCTGGCCTCTAGAGGCAAAAAACGCCTTACAGCTTTATTTACTTGAATTGGCCAAAGGCTATGGCCCCAGTCACTGCGTGCACATGCGCGTCGGAGCGCCCAGCGGTGTGTGAACCAGTGTAAACCGTGATCTGCGGTCCTAGGGTCGCAATGGGACGCGTGTCCAGAGAAGAGCAGGGGGAGCAAAGACAAGATTTTGGGCGTTTGCCATAACATCACGGGGCTAGTTCACCCTCATTGGCTGAAGCGTCGTCATAACGTAGCCAGTGCCCAGCCGCCGCACCAAAAAACTAATTTCTTGTCTTTTGGCAAAGGTGGTCGCGCATCGCATCGCACTTTCTGCAGGCGCGCACAGGCAGTGACTGGGGCTGGCCCCATAGAGCGCCGTATCTTGTTTGCGCCGCACGCGAGCAGTGGGGAGGAGGCCAGAAGATGTCTTCTGACGCTGGAAGGAGTCTTCTGGAACAACACCACGTAGTGAATATGGGTCTCTATCTTGATTTAAAAACAAGGTTTGATGACCTGTCAGGTCAGATTTACAAACCAGTAAACCACAATACCCGATGTTATCTGGCAGTTCTGATGTTCCACGCTCAATGTTGGGATTGATCTCTGCATAGCAGCTCTGCATTTGAGTTTCAAGGTGTACCCAAGGCATAGGCTGTTGTGAAACATGTTCTGAGATAAAGGTATACAGAATGGCATTCTACAGATAAATAGAAGTTTGCTCGCAGTGGAAAGGATTTGTGATAAGGATTGTACTTGCCTAATGAAATAGAGCCCAACTCAATGTTCCCTATCTTTTCATGTTTACCTACTGATAGTCTCAAGAGGCCCTTTAAGGCATGATTAAAATGCCCCAAAATATCACAGATATTGCTGTATTATGCCTGGGTTGTACTTGCAATGTAATCTATATATATAATTCTAAGTTGGATTCTGTCTGTTTGTTTGTATGTCGGAAGCATCGATATCTCACAAAAGGCACCATGTAGCACAATGAAACTTTCACTGTACATTCTGCTGCGGATTTGTAGGTCAACGCAACTATTTTGAGCTTCCAATGTCACTCACCTCCCAAACTCTTTAACCCCTTACACCATCTGGTAATCCTAATGGGGGAAGAGGGGTGGCATATAGTTTTGTGTTGCCACAACTATGAATAACTATCATGTTGGGAGTCACTTGAAAAGAGCCTACAAAAATCATATAGCATTTACCACTGGAAGCAGGTTATTAAATTGTTAAATCAATATGTGATGAATCATATACACGTCACAGCCAGGCCCCCTATATATTTGAAGTAGGCAGGTAACTACAGTATTGCTACAGCTCTGTTGTGGCTTGATGCTTGGTTACTAAAATAAAAAGACAGAAAGAATCTAAATAAACACATAAGAAGAAAGGGAGAGAGGGGGTATTTTGTCGAGATGTTATAGACAGAGGGCACGTGGGAGTTATGGAGATCATGTAAAATGTAGCAAAAATACAGAATTAATGAAAAGAAAAGGGATAAGAAAAACATACCACGACAGAGAAAAGTTCCAGTTAAGTGGAAGCCAGCCGATTCCAGGCTTTGAGCTTTGAATAATGCATCTTCCATAAATCCACCCGTCTCTGCATGGCACATTTCAGAACACATGGAGGAAGTAATAGCTACTGTCCACACTTATCATGGATAACAAATAGCCAGGCTCCACCAAGTGGCAGCGATTAATGTAAACCTCCCCCCAAACCGGTAAGCAAAATAAATAGAGGTGTTGACTTTCCAAAGGGTCGTCTCCACTTTTACCAACCCCTCCCTGAAACAGTTACTGCTAAACAACATGGAAGCACAGCCACATTCCCTTCAGTCTTAGGGACACCAAAGGAGCACAGTTATAATGAGACAGGGTCGGGAGGGGAGCAGCTGTCGAGGGCGTATGCTTACCAACAACTCTTTGTAACGAGCTGGGGATTGCTGGTTCACATCATAGTCACCAGAGTTTTACCACAAGTAAGTACAATTAGCAAGAAGCCCGTCTACATTGTTATGGCAACAAAGGGCTTAATAGAGTCATGATTAGCTATACTAGGGGTGCTCAACTGCAGTCCTCAAGACCCTCCCAAAAGTCAAGTTTTAAGGATATCCCTGCTTCAGCACAGGTAGTGCAATCTTAAACTGAGCTGATGGAGCCACCTGTGCTGAAGCTGACTGTTTGGTGGTGGGAGTGGGGTTAGGGGTGTTGAGGACTGTAGTTGAGACCCCCTGCCCTGTACTTCACATGCACAGGATTGAAGGGAACAATTATAGAAACATTAAGCTACACTTTAGTGGCAGGTGATTTTTATTTGGTCTTATTAATCTATTGTAAATCGTTGTCCTTGAAGACTATTGTGTGCTGCGCATCCCCAGGAAGTGTTCACGGAGGAAACACTGTCAGGAAGGCTGTTATATTTTAAAAGGCCCATAGAAATCTGACATCAAAAATGCCAACCTCTTCTTGATTTCGTTCATCCTCTTGTGATGATGCTGGAGAGTCCCGCACTGACCCAGCTCAGAAAGGCATAAGTGCGCCACGACTAACTTTAGCTAATTAGCAAATTACTGTTCAGGTTAGGTCTCCTCTACAAGCAGGGCACGGAGACCAAATATGTCATTGGTTATATGTATCAAGTGGAGCAATTGGGAGATTGCTTCAAGAACAGATACAAATTGCATCAACCTGACTTTGTGTCAGTTGTCAGAGTTCTTTGCTCGGTTGATGTTCCTCTGGGATCAGTGAGTGTGCTGAGGAGCGGTTACAGGCAGAGATGGGTGACATTTTTGCCAGTTCTTTTCTTCCACGAATTCCGCGAATTAGTCTAAAAAAGGCCGATTCAAGTTTTTCTCCCCCTTTACTGAAAAGCCGTCCGACGGATTCAGAAGAACCTGCCAACTGAATCCGAAGCCACCAATAATCATAATAATAATAATGATAAAAATATTTATTATGGAAGGGGTATATAATTAGGGACGGGGCCTCAAGTTGAAGCCATTATTCTGTTGATTGGATTTACGTTGAATACAATGTCGGATTCTTTAAAATACAGGGGGGGGATTTTTAAGAATCCGTGTGGGATAAAGTTGCCGAAATCCGACTTCAGATTTCCGCGTGCAGACAGGATTTGGTCTGAAAAACCCGGTAATATCCACGGATCAAATTCAGACGGCTTTGTCCATCTCTACTTCTAGTAGAAGTTAGGTAAAGGAACAGTAAGTACAATATTATAATGAGATGTACAGTATCAAAATGTGTGCTTATAATGGATCTCGTTGTACGTCCTCTTTGCATCAAACATGTGCCAGGTCTGAGGTGGCATTGATCTCCACTCCCAAAAGTAAGAACCATGATTAATACTGCATGTGTTAAATATATAGTCTATAACTCATTACAATATGAATAATAATTAATTCAAATCAATGGATGGACAATGTCCCGTTCAGCCAATATAGGAGGATGCCCAGAAACTGCACTGAAGATGAGATATTTGAACATCAATGTGAGACACTTAAATCAAGATTCATTGAGAAAAAATATAAGGAAGAGGTTTTGAATGTAGCACTTCAAAAAGCAACAGCTTTAGATAGAAAAGATTTAATTAAACCTAGTATAAAGAAACAAAACACAAATAACAGCTTTGACACGGCTTTAGAGAAGCCAGTAATATTGGTAGAATAGTTTGAAAACACTGGCATATTTTACTTAACGATCCAATATTAAAAAATGAAATCCCTGACAATCCCAAAATAATTTTTAAAAGGGCAAAAAAAAAGCTGACAAATATCATTGCTCCAAGTCCCCTTAAAAATTTGAAATGAAAGATAAAGGGGGTTTCCAAAAACTTGAAGGCTTTTACGGTTGCTCTACTTGTAAGGCCTGTGAATATAAGCAACAAGATAAAAAGAATTTTAAATCAAATAATAAAAATGAAATTTTTTAAATAAAACAATATATGAACTGCTATACTGAATATGTTATATGCCTACTGGAATGCCCCTGTGGGTTACAGTATGTGGGTAAAACTAAAAGAGCAATCAAGAATTGCATTATTGAACACCTCAGTAACATCAGACGGGGTGTGATGACCCATAATGAGTCCAAGCATTGTGCGCTCTTTCACCACTCAAACCCAAGAGGTCTTATATTTACCACTATAGAAAACGTCACCCAACATTGGAGGGGTCGCAGTAGGGATATAGATCTGAGTAAACGTGAGATGTATTGGATCCACAAATTGAACACTTTAATAACTAATGGACTTAATGTCGATTTTGAAAAAGCACCTTTTTTAATATAAATATTCTATGTGTAAATTCCCAATTCTTTTGCAAGTGTATTCATTTACTAATTTCTAGTAAATATGGGACCTCTAAGGATGTTTCTCTCACTCTTGTTCCTTTCTATTACTATTATTCATTTTCATTATTATTCATATTTGAATTAATTATTATTCATATTGTAATGAGTTATAGACTATATATTTAACACAATTTTCTCTCTCTCTTCTCAACTCACCATTGTTGTGGTTTTATATCGCCATTTTTATTATTTTATTATATTACCGCTTTATCATCTATCTATATGAGTTGATTTATTCATATATTTTAAGTTTTCTATCTGATAAATAAAGTTTAGTAATTACTTGATTCGCATTTAAGCACAGAGTTATGTACTCCATGTGAGAGAACCTGTGAAATGAATCAACAATTAGTTAACCAATTACCGAATTTACTATATAATTGCTACATCGATTATGGACGTTATACTGCTCCTGATGAAGCTGACGCCAGTCAGCGAAACGCGTAGAGCTTCCATTTTCTGAGTAGTAATCCCTGTTCCAGAGGGGAGGAGACCGCTGTACTACGTACCTGTTTCTTCCCCCGCATTACCGGACGCTGTCAAGCCTCAACGGATGTGATGTCAGACGCCGCTCGAACACTGTCTGACTGCGGGAGTATTGGAGAGACAGTCCGGTCACCACTTCTCTAGCGTGAGATCTACTGCTTCACTATTTTATTTGCCTATTTTACTTGTACACATTGTGAGTACACTCCTTACCGTTTATTGCGATATAAACCTTTTTGCTGGTCTGCACTATGGTCTCTTTTCTGCTGTGTTTCCTCATGAGTTGATCCAGAGTGCAAGCCCTCCCGAGTTCCTGCAACCCTGTTCCCTGTTACACGCTGATCCTTCACCTACTTTTTGTAAGTAGGTAACTCATATGAGCCAAGTTTTTCTTTTTGCCCATATTCGTGATTTTATTGCACCATTATATGTTTATTCTTTTTTGGGGTGTTCCTGATTTATCGCTCCCTTCCTACCCTGGATGTTCTCCATCCAATGTCTGCCGCTCAGCCGCATACACAGTGCAGCGATGAAACACACTGTGACTGTCAGTGTGCAGTGTCACTAAACCTGTGAGCAAATTGCCAAATAGCAACGCTTTGTGTTATCTGCAATACAGTAGGTTTCTGCATGTTCAGACTCATGTTTGTCCCTCATGATTACAGTTCATCTCCTTACAATTTGTTCGTTTGACTGAAAAAAAAACATCATTATCCTCAACAGATTTTACCGTCTCCACATTTTATTTCAGGCTAAACATTTATAAGTCACCTTAAACACCTTAGCTGTTACAGGACCTGCAATACAGTGCTATGCCCTGGCAGCGAAGCGTTTAAAGCTGATGTTCCTTTAAGATTTCTCTAATTAACCAATTCACAAGCTCTAATCATTATGAATACAACGTGCTTATGTATACAGTATATTGCCCTGGACACATGGCTCGTTTGCAGATCTTGCGCATGGCAGACAGACGGTGTGGATTTATTTGATCGCAAACTCTTCTTTGTTCCCATGCATACGGCCGTCCCTTTCTTGGTGCATCTTAACAATGGCTTTCTTCACATCGTCATTTTTGTTAAAAAAAAAAATGGGGGGGGGGGCTCAGTCCAATGTAAGAATTGTTCAGCAATCTCAGTTCAAATGACTACATGCCTTTGCAAGCAAACCTCCCACCTCTAAAGCTACAGATTAAAAAGCAACGGGCAGGATGGGACAGGCTAGAGAGAGAAATAAAAGGGTTTTCCTATAGAGCTAGACGTGTGATGTTATTATTCATGGAACAGCCTTCCAACGGAGGCGGTAATTAAATAACACTAATGCTTGGGATAGACAGTAGGCTATCTTAAATATGACAAAAAAATATCTAATGGGGTCTGAGGTTTTTACAATAAATAAGAGAATGGGCAGGGGGTATAGGAACTTTTAGCTGCGAACAAAGTGCCACTGGTGGTCTACAGCCACTACAACTCCTCACCGGGAAGGTCGTCACTGTACAATTCCCCACACTTCGGCTGCTCGGCGTTCCAAGTCCTATGCCCTCCTGGCGCTCCTAATCCTGTGGCTGCCCGGTGCTCCTAGTCCCATGTCCTCCTGGCACTCCTAGTCCTTAGTCCGCCCAGTGCTCCTAGTCCCATGCCTTCCTGGCGCTCCTAGTCCTGTGGCCGCCCCGTGCGCCTAGTCCCATGTCCTCCTGGCACTCCTAGTCCTGTGTCCGCCCAGTGCTCCTAGTTCCCTGTCTACCCAGTGTGCCTAGTTCCATGTCCGCCCTGCGCTCCTAGTCCCATGTCCACTCTGCTCTCCTAGTCCTGTGGCTGCCTGGCACTCCTAGTCCCGTGTCCGCCCTGCACTCCTAGTCCCATGTCCACATGGCACTCCTTGTCCCATGTCCTCCCTGCGCTCTTAGTCTCTTGTCCGCCCTGCGCTCATCGTCGTTTGGCCACCCTGAGCCCCTGAATTTCTCTTTCCTCGGGATCAATATCCCGTTACAGTGACTGCCACCTCTGAACAGACAGGGTTGGAGTTAGCTACACACCTTCCCATTGGGCCGATCGGACTATGCCCTAAAGTTTCTATCTGGGGAGCCCCTTTTGGGCATACAGTAGGCTTCCTCGTATCTGATCAAGTGGGTTCATCATGGTCATTTCTAGGGACACGATCTTGGTAGGGCACTTTCCTTAACTATAAAACAATAACCGTGACAGATCAATCTTAGTACACATCTATACACGGGAACATATTTACATCACTTACCAACTATCACTCTCCGGAACCTAAGTACTAGAACCTTCAGATTGGCTATATTTACCCCTATAGTGATGTCACGAGCCACCAGGCATACAGTGGGCGTGGCCTCTTCTGCCAGGTCACTCTATACCATCTGAGGGGAGGTGTTACTAGTAGTTCCTAGGGGTGTGGGGAGGGATGGAGGGAGGGTGCTACATGAGATAAGCACTTGACAGGGAAGGGATCCACATAATCTGGTTATATTATAATATAGTCTTCTCCCTTTTGGCATCCCTGTTGTAAATAAGAGTTCAAGCTTTCAAAAATGCTTTAAAGACCTGTCTGAAATGCTTTCTGAAAAGGCATCAATCAGCCTGATTTAACCCATTTCTAGTACAACTGCATCAGTTCACTTTGGTCCTCAGTGGTGCTATATGTTTAAAGGACATACATTCACTATGTTACTAAGCAAGAGATGCTGCAAACAATATGTGAGGTATTGTAACTGCTAATTAGAAAGAAGTGGTTTCCTCTCACAGACCGCTGGTTTAATGACATCCTCTAAACAATAATGTAGACATCTCATAGGTGTTTTTTTACCCATGAGTGGTCAGGATTTGGGAGATCGCAGCAGGCACTGTAATCCCTGTGGAGTACAAGTCTGTCACTTTAGTACCTCCCTGCCTAGTTCTCTTCAGAGGATGAAGGAACTATTTTTTAATGTTGCAATGTCCCTGCAGCAAATCACACTATGATAACAACCATGAGAATAAATAGATTAAGCAAATGCCACAAATAAAAGCCGAAATCCCCTACAAATCATGCCCCACAGAGGAGGCATTTCCTGTTTCCCTTCTGCGCATCAGATAGGAGGACTTGGTAGGTAATCTATACTATAATTCTAAATTGGATTCCGTTTGTATGTCAGAAGCATCGAAATCTCACAAACGGCGCCACGTAGCACCACGAAACTTTCACTGTACGTTCTGTGGCAGATTTGTAGGTCAAAGCAACTATTTTGGGCTTCACATGTCACTCACCTGCCAAGTTATGGACATTCTAATGTCCAGCAAAAACCTGTGTGCTGGAAAAGAGGGGTGGGGGCGGGGCTACTAAGGGAGGGGGCGTGTCCTTGCCTGTGACAGAGCTGTGCGTGTCATGTGCAGTGAATGTGATTCTCAGCCGGGGCTCCGTGTAGCAGTGTCCCTGTGCCTGACTCTGCCCCCTCCGCTTTCCTCCTCCCTCCCATCCCCCCTCCCTCCTCCGCTCTCCCTCTTCTGAGCTGCTCTAGCAGCCCGGCACTTGGGAGGGGGAGCGGGGGGGGGGGGGCTGCTGCTTCTTCTCCTTCTTCTCCTTACATGTGAGCTGAGGTAGGGAGAGAGGCTGCTTTTGCTTGCTGCAAACTTACTGTGTGTGTGTGTGTGAGTGTGTGTGTGTGTGTGTGGCACTGTGTGTGTGTGTGTTTGACACTGTGTGGGTGTGTCTCTGTGTGTGACACAATGTGTGTGACAGTGTGTGTGTGTGACACTGTGTGTGTGTGACACTGTGTGTGTGACTGTGTGTGACACTGTGTGTGTGTGTGTGTTACTGTATGTATATATGTGTAGCGGTCATGTAAAATGGCTACAGTCATCTCTCCTGCTGACAGTAAGGCCTGGTAAGTTGTGGGCATGCCAGCAGTAATTATGGAGGTTTGCCCTCACACCCTGGTGAGGTGCCCTGTGTATGGATGGGAGTGGTCACAGGCTCTGACTCCATGGTTAGTGATGTCAGAGGTGTGTCAGCTTCCAGAGTGTACATAAGGCACAGCACTGTGCCTAAAAGTTAGTTCTGCGTGGTTCTGAGTAGTCTGCCAGAGTTCTGAGAGGAGTAAGAGTTATGTTATAGTAGCTGAGTAAGAAGACTGTGTCCAGGGACCTGGCACAGGGTAAAGACATCCCGGCTGGGAAAGGGAATCCCTATTAAAGGAGAATTACACCTTTCAAAGGGAAGCACTGACTGAGTATGAGTGGCTAGAGAAACTACTGTGAGGGGCAGCTAGCCCACCTCAAGGAATAAAGATGCTCTTAATTACAAACCCTCTCGTGTACATGTGTGGAGTGATTGTACAGAGAGGAGCACCACAGAGGAGTTCCTCACCAGGACCATCCCCAAGTGACCGAAGGGACCCTGATGAGGTGGAGGCACTGCACTGGAACTAGGTAGGACTCAGCACACTACCTCAGCTGCCTGTCTGGACGGGTCCTCCCCATACACCATCATGCGGGAGACTCAGGAGTCCTGTTGCCAACAGGTGCACCACCAGACACTATCACACTGTAATTGGGACCGGTTAGACCACAGGGGCCAATGTGAGATTGGGTGGGTCAGGCCGGTTCACAAAAACCGTTACATTTGGAGGCGAGCTGCTGAGATCAGATCTGTCAACAGGACAGGCTCTAGCTAGGCACACTGGGAAACAGGGAGAGTGTCTGCTGCCACTCTGTGCTGCGTAGGGACGGACCTAGGGGTGGTCAAGGGCTGACAGGGTATTGTCAGTTCGCAGGGACGACCTAGGGGCCTGAAAGGAGTGAGGGGTTTGGAGCCGGGCTATAGCTGACCGAGTCACTTTGAGGTAGTGCTAGTTGGTAGGACGCCAGAAGGGATAGCCTGTTAACGTGGTCAGGAATCCTGGAGAGGGTCTGTGCTAGGCTGACCAAGAGAGGTAGACGCCCCAAGTACTGCATGGCAGAGCCAGAGTACTCTAGCCCATTCCAGACACTTACCATAGGGAGCACAGACTGGGAGGAAGGAGTTACAGCAGACACTGAGAGAGTGAGCCTAGCCTGAGGTAGTGCAACATGAGTCCAGCCTAGATCAGGTACACATGTGGTGGTGCATCTGAGCAATCTTTATTGAACTGGTGTGGTGGCTGCCCCGCAGAGCGGAGAACCATGTACGATAATTGGTACGAGAGCGTGACAACCCAAGGAATGGAGGATCCGCGTGGTGCGGAGAGCCCAAAATGGCGACCAGAGGCTGATGGGGAAGGCACCCGTGGCGTGCGCCCCACTGAAGAGCAAACTGTCGCTGAGCTGTCTTTAACTAATCTGCTCTGGAGTGGAGCGAAGGCTGTGGCTGCCCCGTTTTTGTACTGTCTGGGACACCGAGGTGCCACCCTTGAGGAGTGTGAGGACATTGTGATAACTGGGGGGGAACCCAGCGAGGAAAGCAAACAAACTGACATTTCGGGCTTAAAAGCTATCCAAAATGGCGGTTCCCGCTTGCTAGGGAGACCGCATGGGCCAGTCGCAGAGAAATTGGCTGATCCAGGACTTGCAAAAAGCTGGCCGGGAATGGCGCGAACAGCAGAGCCCCGCCCTGATGGGGGGTATGGCGCGAAAGCTATGGCTGCGCCTTCATGGACAGTGACTCACTCGGCCCCTGTGCTGAGTCAACCGCTTAGTCTATGGGACCCTCCCCTGATTTCCACCAGGGGGAGTGACTTTCAACTATGGCCTGTGGGAATGCACCCACTGGGCCCAGGGAATGATATCCAGACGGCGCCACTACAAGAAGTAGTGCCGGCCGCGGAGGTGGCGTGCAAAAAGGAGGGATATTTTGCACGAAAGGCGGCGGCCAGGAGAAGGCGGGAACTAGCCGCGGGCAAAGAATCCCACTCTGATGAGGAATTTGGCGTGAAAACGCAGACCGCGCCCACCAGGACTGAGAAAGGCGTGGCCTTAATTAAGGGGCATGCTATTCCCCTGTGGGATCCGCCCATAATTGCAACCCCTGGGGGCGGGCTCCAGCTATGCCAGCGGAAGGAGGAGCCGAAGCAGGAAGTGGCTGGCCCAGAAGCTTCTACCAGTCAGTTGCGAGGAACCACTGACCTGGAGAGACCCATACAGAAAGTGGTCCCTACTAAAAGAATGGCCTGCTCCTCCACTGTGGGCACTATGGTCTCCACCCAGCCCTACTCGGTACCCGGCGGGGTACTGGTAGTCAGGGTGGCCAACACCGAGACGGTGGTCGGGCTCTGTCTTCAATGCGGGCTTCCCGGAGGCATTGTTAACACAGCGGCACGTTGCCCACAATGCGGGACATTATACTTGTGGCCAATGCCGACGTTCATTCCGATCCAATCTGCTGACCCCCCGGGGGAAACGGCTAGGCGCTCCGCCGAGTCCCCTGGTGCACTGTGGATCAGTCGTGCAAGTCCCGGAGAAAGGGGACTGGAGTCGATTAAATCGGCTGGGTCAGCAGCAACCGAGACGGTCGGATCACCCCCCGACCGCACTGGAAAAAGACTATCGCCCCGATCGGTGACCCCTAAGTCGGGGAAGGGAGACTACTCGGATGAGGATCTCCGCGAGCTAGCGGAGGTGAAATCAAGGCCCAGGACAGAACCGGGGAGGACGACACCCCGTGGCGTGAGTAGCAGCCTGGAAAGCAGGGCGTCCCCTGCAGATCGGCGAGCCGAGAGACGGAGTCCCTCCACCCCAGGATATGGCGGCGACGGGCGAGAGACGCCTACACCCCTGCGGAATGGTAAGAGAAAGCCACTTACTTACCTTGCTCCGGTAGACGGTGTAGCAGAAACAAGGCCGTGCCAGGCCCAAGACGCACGTGCGGAGAAGATACCATTTCCGGTGGAGACGACGGCGGAGCTTCCGGATGTCGTCATCGAGGAAGAGATCCCGCATGGGGGTCCAACCCAAGATGGCGGCGCTTCCGGTTCCGGAGAGGACATAATTTCCGGTGGCGACGGCGGAACAGATGGGAAGGATGCAGCGACGCTTCGGCGATCGGGTGAAGGTCCCCGATCACCTCAAGGGCCCAAGAGCTGGATGGGCGAACCGCAGACTGAGGAGGGTGAGCTATCCTCCTTGGATCAGTCCATGGACAGCCGGGAACGGGTCGTAGCCCCGTGGCATATCCCATCTTGCCCTTACGCCCAACCCCACGCCCTAGGTAAAACCCCTGCCCCCATCACCTGTTCCACGGGATCCCCGCCTAGCCTGGAACTTGTGGACGTACCTTTGGGGGGGGAGGAGAGACGGACTGGGGAAAGACAGCGCAGTTCCGCTACAGAGGGCATTTATCGGGGAGGGGGAGAATTAGGTAAGGCCGCGGTAGGCCGGTGGTTGCCTCCTGCGACCAATAAAACAGAGGACAAGGCCCTGGGATCATCACGGTGGTCCGTACCACGGTCGGCATGGACATTGGGGGTATTCTCATGGGGGGATGCGGAAGAGAGTGACTCAGGGGATTCACACAGGTTCAAGGAACATCGTTGGTGGGCCCCACTCTTTGAAGGTTATGTGGCCTGGATGGATCGTACGCGATTCCTTATCCGAAGGGAGGATGTAGTCGATTTTTGGTGGGCCTAGGGAGAATTCACCCCTGAGCAGCGAGATAGGGAGCTGCAGGAATGGTGGTTTAAGATTGAGCGCAGGGAGATAGAGCCCATGGGTCCC